>NC_139223.1:95929550-96124550 GCF_055691185.1 Crinia signifera | reverse complement strand
GAGACTGTATAGAAGTGCTTCCAGCTCCCAAATCAATGGTTTGAGTTTCAATGCTAGTTGAAGCTCTAAGTTCCAATTTTTAACCACACATCCATTTTGATCACAAGGTTGCTGGCACTGTCAAGCTCACTGTTTTATAAAAGTGTTTTGGGTGGATCTTCAGTAACCTTTGTATTGATTCAAGAGTGGATTGCAGATGGCTGGACTGCCACCTAAACACCATAACACACACTATCGAATTATTATTATTTTTTCTATTCAATTTTGCTTACCGTATATACTAGAGTATAAGTAGACCCGAATATAAGCCAAGGCACCTAATTTTACCACAAAAATCTGGGAAAACTTATTGACTCTAGTATAAGCCTAGGGTGGGAAATGCAGCAGTAACTGGTAAACCGCATACGCAGCATTACCGAATATGTATGGGAAATGCTAACGCACCTCTAGCCTGTCTGGTGCCGCAAAGCTGTTCCCGCTCCCCTCTCCACCAGATGCAGGGGCCTGTCACACCTAGTACCTGTACCTTCTGATCTTGAATATTCTTTTATATCCTGATGAGGGTCACTGATCACTTTAACCCCTTCCTGACGCAGCCAGTTTTTGCCTTCCTGACAGAGCCATTTTTTTCAAATCTGACATGTATCACTTAAGTGGGGATAACTTTTTTTTGCTTTTACTTATCCCAGTGATTTTGAGATTGTTTTCTCGTGACACATTGTACTTTAAATTAGTGGTGACATTTGGTCGATACAGTTTTTTTTGGGGGGGAAAAATACCAAAGTGTCGTGAAAAAATGGAACATTTTGCTATTTGCAAAATGTTCCATTTTCTGCTTGTGAGACAAATAATCATATCACTCAAAATAGTTAATAACTAACAAAGACCATATCTATTCTTTATTTTTAAATCATTATTTAAACCGCCTTTATTTTTTTTGGACGCTAGGGGGCAGCAGAGTCTAAATTTTACACTACATGCATTTCAACGCTACTTTTGGCTATTCACTTTTTAACAGCCAATAGCAGCGATCGCCCAAGATGGGAGGCATCGCTGCCCCCCCCTGGGCAATGAGGGAGGATGTCTGCTGTCAGGGACAGCATTGTCCCTCTGCCACCTCGTCTCGAGACGGGGTGGCAATTTAAAGTCATGACGTACATTTATGCCATGTGTCGGGAAGTACATCCCGACCATGACGTAAATGTACGTCAAATGTCGGGAAGGGGTTAAGAGTGTTAAAATCTAGTTAGATGCTAATGACTATTTTCTAACAGGCGACTGAAACCAAGCGTTCCAAAGGAGCCTTAACGTTGAATCATTTCATTAGATCGGTGTTTGCGCAATTTTATGTACTACTGTATTATTTAGTTTCTTATATAGCACAGCATATTCCGTTTTCTGCTTTAAAATGTATTATTTACCTATGCATACCATATTACCTTTGATTACATATTTTACCATCTGTTATGCATTAACCACACCCAACTTATTTTTTATTTAGTCGATAGTTGAGTGCTATTTTTATTTCTTCTACGATCCCCATGGCAGCCATATCACTGGGATGTTTCCCTTCCCCCATAGATTAGACAGGAGTTTTTTCTCTAGGACCACCCACCTTGGGTATAACAGCCTCCTCCTCCTTCACCTCAGTGTCTTTTTTTTTTTTTTTCCTGTCTCCGTTTAGAGAGGACAGAGTAGGAGTATTTGTTTATTTCAAGCAGGGTTACCTCTTATTATGGGGTGGCTTCCCGGGGAGGAGAAGATGTGAGGGGGATTGGATTTATCTATACCCCTGCACATATGCCCGTTTATGTTTGCAGTGACTACATATGGAAGTTGGTATGTACATACGTTCTGGAGCTTTTTGTCCGGCATGGAGATAGCAGCTGTGGCCGGGAATCAAGGCATAAGAAGACAGCTTGGGCTAAGACATGCGGCAGTGCGGGCTGTAAGCTGCGACTGCACGCTGCAGTGTTAAGCACTGTAAGGGCGGAAGTACACGGCGGCGTCTTCCGCCCAGAGTGTGTGCGCACAAAGTGTGTCCCCGGAAACAGGGGAAACATTATTTGTTCCGCTCAGCCATCCTGACTGTTGCCCGGACGGCGCATTAAGGGTTATGGCACCCTATTTAAACAGAGCTAAAACACTACTCATGGCATCATGGCTGGGCTGGAGTTAGCTGTTGCTGATATGGATGTGCCTTCTGCCCCTAAGCTGGATAATGCCCCTGTGAGGTAAGCCCTTTGGTTTTGGGCATTTAGATGTTTTATTTTCAAGTTACTTAGTATACATTGTTATTTCTTATAGTGTGCCTACAGAAGGTACCCCTGTACCGAAGAAAAGGGTTTCTAAGAATAAATATATTGAGTCAAATTGCATGTCATGTGACAAGGTGTTTTCTGCTAGTCAAAACAAATCATTATGGGACGTTATAAAGAAGAAATCAGACTTCCGGTGGGCGGACCAAGTGAATGGCCGCAATCTCAAGCCCTCTGCTCCGGTTGCTGCTGGGAGCTACTAGCAGATAGATAGTCCCGGAGACACGGCTCCAAGAGAACGAGGGTCAAGGAGAGATAAATGCGGGTAAAGGGAGAAGCATCTTACCCCAGGCTTCCCGCACGAACTCAGAGCAACCCCCGGAATCCAGGCGATGCTGATCGTAGCCATCCTGTAGTCAGCTACTGCAGCTTGCATCCAGACGCCCGCTGACAGCTTCCGCCGGCGCCGGAGCTACAGATAACATCAGACCTCAGCCGGTAACGGCGAGCCCCTGGCGCACTGAACGGAGCTGTGTCAAGCGTCCGCAGCGTGACTCAAGCTGCGAGGAGGACCTGGTCAGATACACAGGAGAGGAGAGAGCTGGCGAGGGAGGGAAGCAGGTGAGAGTGCCAAACTCCACACGCCGCTGCCTGACAGAATCTGCTTAGCCTCATTAACCCCAGACAAAAAAAAACGTGTTACCCAGGCTGTGAGGAGGACTTGGCTGGATACACAGGAGAGGAGAGGAGAGAGCGGGTGTGGGAGTGAAGCAGGTGAGAGACTCAAAACTCCACATGCCAGCCGTCCTTGCCTGTCGGAGCCTGTCTAGCCTTCCTGGCCCCAGATAAATGCTGGTCCACCTCTACCCACTAAAGAAGTGCTGCCCCAGCTTTACCTACTAGCTTGCTGGAGCCCTTCTACCTCAGATAAACACTGCCCCATTGGTACCTGCCAAAGAAGCACTGCTTTATCCCTGCCTGCTAAGTTATTGGAGCCTGTTGGAGCCCCCTTACCTCAGCCAAGTACTGCTCCACCTCTACCTATTAAAGAAGAACTGCCTCACTACTACCTACCAGCTCGCTGGAGCCTGCTGGAATCCTTTTGCCTCAGACAAGTGTCGTTTTATTCCCATTTGCCAGAGTGCTATCCCATCTTTATCAATTAAACTTACTGAAGCCTGCTGGAGTCTCTTTGCCCCAGAAAGTGCTACTTTAACCTTTTTCACCAGGAAAGCACTGCCCCACCTGCTAAGCTACTGGGACCTGCTGGAACCCCTCTGCCCCGACTATCAGAGAAGTGCTGCCCTATGTCTATCTAACCTACTAAAGCCTGCGGGAGTCTCTCTGCTTCAGATAACTGCTGCCCCACCTCTGCCCATCAGAGAAGCATTACCTTATCTCTATCCATTAAAAGGAACAGCGGAGCTATAAAAAAAAAAAAAAAAAAACCCGCTTAACGAAGGAAGACCGTACACACCTCCACAACAGCTGTACACACCTCCACAGCAGCATCCAAGCTCTGAGATAACTACCGCAGAAGACACAAGTTGGGTGAGTGCCAGATTCTGGCAGTAAATATTTTCATTATAAAGGAACAGTGCCCGTTATAAGTAGACAACTTGACGCAGGAAATTGAAATTGTTTGAGCATTTGTTACTGAGGTGACCGTTATGGTCTGAAGGCATAGAACAAGTTATACATACATAACAGTACCTGGAGAAGCTTTGGTAGTCACAGACTTGTCTAGAGAGACTCATTAAATTCTCCTGGGGCAGGACTTGTAGTCATACTATATTGTATAGGCATTATATCAGTACAACCCGGCAATCAAGCAGGGCTTGTTAAATCCAACAAAGATGGATAAATATGTGGGAAAATCTAGGAACGCCAAAGCTGGTACATCAAGTAAAACAAAACAGCAATTGTCATATGCTAGTCCGCCTGTTACCCCGGCTAATTCATCTGGCCACAAAGGGGCAGACTCCTCTATCTATAACGCAACAGCGGCCATTACGGCGCAGGAAATATCTGCAATTCTAGCACCATTACTAGACGAAAAACTAGCGGGGCTTAAGGAAGCAATAGAATCGGCAGTGATACAGCTCCGAGAGTACGGCCCGAGATTTACAGAAGCCGAACAGAGAATATCCAACCTGGAAGACGAGCTATCAGTAGCTAAATCTATTATCGTTTCTCAGACAACGGCAATTTCAACCATAGAGGAGAAATTAGATGAGTTGGAGAACCGGGATCGGAGAAGTAATTTACGCCTGATTGGCCTGTCTGAGTCGATAAAACAAAGAGAACTGATGGACTTCGTATCAAAATGGCTCCCGAGGGAGCTTCATTGTGTCCCAGAGTCTGGAGAAATATTGATAGAAAGGGTACACCGTATCGGACCTGATAAACAACTGGAAAATCGGAGACCCCGCCCAGTAATCCTTAAATTCCTGAACTATCAAGATAAAATTATGATACTGGATGCATATAGGAAAAAGAAAGAACTAAAATATCAAGGAGACAAACTGCTTCTTTTTCAAGACTTCTCGATCCAGGTAGCAGCAAAACGAAAAGAGTTCTCTACAATATGCAAGCTCCTCTATGAAAAAGGCACTAAATTCGCTCTTTTATATCCGGCAAAATTACGAGTTTTCCAGGATGATAAAACTTACCTATTCGAAACAGCGGCTGCAGCCCAAACCTTTGTGGACTCCGTTCTCAAAGGGCCTGTATCCGCACATAAAGATGGGGAGTGAAAAGGATACTGGACTGCAAGCATAAAGCTTGTAAAATTAGACACGGTCACAACACTTACTAATGTTTCGGTTAACACAGAGTTTAGAAGATAATTCACTTATAAGCACAGATATGTATTTGAAACAAGATATACAATGGATATACACATATTTTAATAGATGTAATATTATAAAATTATATGTTCACAAGATATTATATACGTTAAAATTTTGCACTAATATAATGACCGAGGAGGGAACCGGTGGGACCCCCAGCCGGGCTCAAAAACGTTTAGGAACACAGCAAATCACACTGCACTATGATAATAATGTTTGTAACACTATGAGATTGCAGGCTTATAAAAGCTATCTCCTATATACCTACCCTACACCAGTTAGGCCGAGTAGACTGTTTCAGGGGCCCCGCTGTAGGACAGCGAAAGCTCAACAGGATAAACTTATATCTTACTATGAATGGGTTAGTGTTTTTTCCCTCTTTCACCCCTATTTCCCCCTTAAAAGCTCCAAGGAAAAGATCTTACTGGTGGGGAGGGAGTCTATCATGGTTTGGGAAGATAAGTACTATGTCATCAAAATAGAATAATATGGATACACCCATTAATAATACAAATGTTAAGAATGTAGAGGGACTGAACACCCCGCTGAAGAGAAGAAAAGTATCACAGCATTTAAAACGCTGAAACCTGATGTAGCAGTGCTGCAGGAGACCCACTGGAAAGAGGGAGACCCAAATACTTTTAGAGATTGCTGGTTTTCAGAATATTTCACTACTTGCTATAATACCAAGAAGAGAGGAGTCATGATTATCATAAGTAAATCTTTGAGATACGAAGTAATAGAAAACTTACAAGACCCAGAAGGTAGATATCTATTCCTAAAAATAAAGATAGAGGGAGAATTATTCACAATCGTCACGATATATGCCCCTACAGGCCCCAATACTGAATTTTTCACCAATTTATATGTACAGTTACAAGAATGGGCAGAGGGTCAAATTATATTGGGAGGAGATTTTAACACTACGCAACAGCAATCGTTAGATAAGTCAAATAATAATAAGAGAAACACTCCCCCCCCCTTCCCCCCCAGCTTTACAGATGCTGATAAACTCCTTGGAATTACTAGACCCGTGGAGGCATCAGCACCCAACAGATAGGGAATATACTTTCTACTCCCATCCACATCACACATCAACCCGAATAGACTACTGGCTCATACCTATGGTGTTAGCAGGGAGAATAATAAGACGATCCAAAATAGAGTCAATAGTTATCTCGGACCATGCTCCCACATGGCTCGAGTTATCACTTATATCACCAAGCACCCAGTCTTATAACTGGAGATATCCCACATACCTGACGGAATCCCCTGAGTTCCGCGCAATGTTGAGAAAACATTTTCAAAATTACGCGGAAGATAACATCCAACATTTGGATAATATAAATCTATTTTGGGCTGCATCCAAGCCAGTAATACGCGGGCATATAATGGCGTATGTCGCAGCAAAAAGGAAATTAGTACAAAAACAATATATAGAACTCAGTACGGCTGCATCTGCATCTTATGCAGCAATGCTGAGGGATAACACTCAGGAGACTCGCCAGGCATTCTTAGAAACAAAAGCATTATACGAATCTATATGCACAGAAAAAGCCCAATACTATTTAGACTTCCAAAAACACAGGTATTTCCGATGGGGTAACAAAGCGGGGAAGTTATTAGCATCAGTAGCCAGAGGTCGACGACTACCAACACGTATTCTAAATATAGACAAAGAGCGAGGAGGTCAAAGTAAAAGGACAGAGGACATAGCGGATGCTTTCCTCAAATATTATACAAACCTATACTCAGCACCCCAAGACCATCTGACTTTAGGGATAGATTTTTTTAAAAGAGCCGAACTCCCCACGCTGACAGAGCAGGAAAGCGAGGCATTAATAGACCCCATCACAGAATTAGAACTTAAAGCAGTTATAAAGAAGCTACCCAAAGGAAAATCTCCAGGACCAGATGGCCTAAGTTCAGAATATTATACGATACTGGCACCAGAATTATTACCACATATGCTTACCTTGTTTAATTATATTCTTTCTGGTAATACACCTTTTATAGGGTTTAACCAGGCAAGGATAATTGTGATAATGAAAGCTGGGAAAGACCCAAATCAAGTGACCTCTTATAGGCCTATCTCATTGCTGAATCAAGATCTCAAAATATTAACAACTATTATAGCTCATAGACTACAGCTGATTATGCCAAAATTGATTCACCCTTCACAAACAGGTTTTATTAGAGGTTGGTCCTCAATACATAATATCAGACAGGTGATAGCGGCCTTGATACAGTCATACTCTTCAGATAAGGGTAAATCCCTACTGGTGAGTTGTGATGCCGACAAGGCATTCGATCGAGTATCATGGGCACACTTGGTGAGGGTATTCCACATGCAGAGATTAGGAAGGGGATTTATAACCCTTTTCCAGAATCTATACGCTACACCAACAGCCCTTCTGGCAATAAATGGCTTAAACACCTCTAGCTTCAAATTGTCCCGAGGGACTAGGCAAGGGTGTCCACTGTCCCCCCTGTTATTTAACCTGGCCATCGACCCACTAATCAGATTATTCCATCTTCAAACAGAATGGAACGGGATACAATTTGGATCTGTGGAGTTGAAAGTATCGGCATATGCCGATGACCTCCTCTTGTATTTCACGAACCCCCAAAAGGCTTTTCCTGGTATGTTAACATTATTGTCAGAATTCGAGCGCATAGCGGGATTCATGATTAATAAATCAAAAACAAAAGCATTGGCGTTACATAAAGACGCCAAAGTAGGATGGTCATATGAATTCCCATTTTTATGGGCAACTCATCACCTTATATATCTAGGACTCACTATAACAGTAAACCCGGCAGATCTATATCGGGCAAATTACCCTCCGGTAATAGCAAAAATTTTAGCAGACATTCGAGCTTGGCGTTTATTACCTTTTATCTTACATCGGAAGATGCCAGCTAATAAAAACTATCTCCTTCCCTCGTCTGTTATGTTATACAGACATTACCTTTGTTGACCAAAGAGTCGGATATACAGATATTAAACAAAGCAATTAGCAGATTTATATGGGAAGAAAGAAAGCCTCGAATCTCAAGGTTTAAATTAACTCAACAAATATCATTGGGTGGTATAAATTTGCCGTGTATTAAGAGCTATACTTTAGCAGCAAACCTTAGATATGCAATAGACTGGATACATTCAACGGAAAATTATGTAAATCAAGCTATAGAACAAGCATTCTATCCAGATATACCACTCCCAAGCCTCCTACATATGAGACCGTCAAAATATCCATCAAAAGTAGCTAATAATTTGTTACTAGTTGAGACTTGTAAAGCCTGACGGATTGCCCGCTCTAGACTAGGAATATCGTCGTATAACACGCCATTCCAGTCATTATTATATAATATATCGACAGACTCGCCAACACTCCAGGATAAAAGGATGATTAAAAATTATAACAAGGCAGGGCTACGTCTAGTATACCACATCATGGATGAAAACGGTTTGGCCATATTACCATATCAACAGCTAACCGAAAAATACAGTGACATATCGATACCTAGGTCTGCATATTTCCAATTGAGAAGCTATGCGGCAGATGCCCTAGCTAAAATACCAACGATAGAGAAGGCAGGAAGACTGGATGTAATGATAAAAAGTATAAAGGAAAAAACAAATAAAACCTCACTAATCTACCCATATATTAGGAAACAAATATCCTTAGAAGGAACGAAAGCCGAGTTTGTGAAATGGTCGGAAGACCTTCCAGACACGACACCACAAATAATATTGAAAGCGTCTGTACGCTTGAATAAAACTCTGGTCTCAGCTACATATGCATAGATGCAATATAAACTACTGCACCGGGCATACTATACCCCCAAACGTAGATGGCAGATGGGAATAGCACCGGATACAGCCTGCTTCAAATGCAAGACATTAGAAGCCGATATAATGCACTGTATGTGGCAATGTCCAGCGGTTAATGCTTTCTGGCAAGAAACCAGTAGACACATAATGATTAAATACGATATAAATATTCTGCTTACACCAAAATGGGCCCTATGGGACATATATACCCAGGCAAGAGCAAAGGGATTATCATACGGGCAGAGAATACTTCTGGCAAAAATACTAGCCGCAGCACGTAAAACAATTTTATCCCAATGGGTGACAAGCAACACTAAGTATAAGCATATTAGAACCGCGTATTGCACACTTATTCCAAATGGACTGGCTAGAAATGACCCTAAACAAGGAGAAGAAAGTAGAGAAATTCTTCTCGATATGGATGCCGTATGTAAGTCCCTAACCCCAGTAGTAAAAGATTCCTTAAGACAAGCCATACATTTAACGGAATGGTATAACTTAGAAACGATACGATTAGGAGTACAACCCTTTTAAAACGATCAATAGATGGAATAAAAGTGGGAGATCGGAGATCAGAACTGAGCAGGGAGCATTGAGAAGGTATAAAACCAAAAAAGTATTATAAGACTTACAAAGGAAACACTATAGGTAGCAGGCATAACTGGTAAAATATACTAAATCTTTCAAAGTAGTCACAAAAATAAGAAGGATGGAAAGGAAATAGAAATAATAAATAGCGAGCTACGTTAGCACTTGGCACTTTGCACTTTATTTTAAAGAAAAACATCACTGAGACACTTAAATAAAATAAGAAGACATTCTTCATGCACAGGAGTCTAACTAAGTTATGTGGTATAGTTAAGCTTACCCAGAAACCAAAAGTCACCCTAAAATATTTAATCAGGCACAATAAAGTTGTAAGACTTAATAATAATGAAAACTTGCCATAAAGAGTTATGCCATAAAAATGAGGCCCAAAAAATGAGGCCCAATCTAGAGGGGGTAGGAAAAGGAAAAACAAAACGAGGAAAAATATAAGTATAATCCATATTGGTATACAATAGAATAACCAATTGGGGAGAGGGAGGAGGGGGGGAGGGGATGGAGGCATTTACGATATACTATATAAATGGTTTTATAAATGTTTGTATAAAGTATGCAAATACCTTGAAAAGAAACTAATATGTATGAAATTTGAAAAATGAATAAAGAATATTTAAAAAAAATAAAGAAGAAATCAGATCATACTGAGATATTAAAGGAACTTTTGTCATGGATGAAGCAGAATTTCGTATCTAAAGACGAATTTGTACAGTCACAAACAGCAAAAAGATCCAGATCACAAGCTGGGTTGAGTCAGGATGATGGTTCATCAGGAATGGATGGTCCAATAAAGGATTCCGTGGATGAATCGGGTGAAATTTGAGGATGACAGAACCTTCAATCTTGATATTGTGGAAAATGTATTAAAGAACATCTATAAGGCGATGAACTACCAGGAAGCCCCAGGTACTTCAGTTGAAAAGGATCCTCTATTCGAAGACAGATCCAGAAAGGGAAGGACCTTCCCAGTTGGCAATCCTTTCTCTTACTACTTTGTTAAGGAGTGGACAAATGTGGGCAAGAAGCTCACCCTTAGTAACAGAGTGGAGAAGATGTATCCGTACAAGGATAAAGAATTTATTGGATGGAGTAAAATTCCAAAGGTGGATGCAGCGGTTGCAGAACTCGCGTCGAGATCTAAAATACCTGTAGAAGACGCAGCAGCCTTCAAGGATTCTATGGACATGAAGGTAGAAACCTCTCTACGAAAGGTGCATACTGCTTCTTCAGGAGCGCTCAAATCATCGGTGGCGATTGCATCTGTATCCCGTGCCCTTAGACTCTGGGCAGCCAACCTACATACTGATGTAGAAGACAAAATATCTAAGTCATATATATTCCGTAGCTTAGAAATAATGCAGAAATCCATTGACTATTTATGTGAAGCATCTCTTGACTCTGTGTCGTTTGCGTCAAAATCCATGGCAGCTGGAGTGACAGCAAGGAGGGCGTTGTGGCTAAAGCCATGGAGTGCCGACGCAAATTCTAAAAATAAATGAACAGCGTTACCCTTTGAAGGAAATTATTTATTCGGGTCCAAACTTGACGCCATGATCCAGAAACTGTCAGGAGGTAAAGTCCGGCTCCCACAGGACAGAAGAAATCGGTTTCCTTACCCAGGAACACCTAAACCATCTTTTAAAGAGGCGAGAATTTACAGGCCCGGAAGACCATATTATAGAAGAGGGAATCCAAACCTATCCCGTCAGTCCTTTCGGCAACCATTTTGGGAAAGATTTCAGTCTGACAGAGGTGGAAGACTATGACTATCAACATAGGAGCAAGACTATTGAATTTCCCAGAGGTCTGGAGAAAGACGATTGGGGACAGATGGGCTATTCAATAGAATTTGCAAGATATCCGAGACAAGATCGGTTTTTGAGATCCAGAACACCAAGATTGATGGAAGAAAGAAGAGAGTTGTCACTAAAGATAGAACAACTGCTGGAGATAAACGCTATAGAAGAGATTCCCAGGCGACATCACAGAAGGTGGTTTTCCTTAAACTTATTTCTGGTGAAGAAAACTATGGGGAATACAGGACAATCCTGGATCTGAGAGATCTGAACAAGAACATAAAGAAGATAAAGTTCAGGATGGAGAGTTTGACATCTATAGTGGCTGGAATAAAGAAAGGGGCGTTCTTGGCTTCAATAGACCTAAAGGACGCTTATTATCACATTCCAGTAAACCTCTATCACAGAAGATTCCTCAGGTTCTCGGTGTCAAACAGGCACTTCCAGTTTGCATGCCTACCCTTTGGGCTAAGAACATCTCCGAGGGTATTCACAAAGGTCCTGGTCACCCTGATTGCAGAATTGAGAAAACTAGGGGTCCTGATATGACCATATCTGGGAGATCTGTTAATTGCTGGAGATTCGGAGGAAGAAGTTCTACAAAGCATAGATCTAACATTGTCGACTCTACAGAGGCACGGATGTGTCCTAAACTAAGCCAAGTGTAGTCTTTCACCAAGCCAAAATATTCAGTTCCTGGGCGTCCTAATAGACACTGTAAACTTCAACATTGCTCTTTCACCAGAGAGATGTTTGAGAATTCAAGAAACATAGAATTTGACGGCAGATAAGAACCACTTGGACCATCTAGTCTGCCCCTTTTTTTAAACATGTTACCTCAAACCATATTTGATCCTTATTTTTTTGTAAGGATATCAATATGCTTATCCCAAGCATGTTTTACATTGTACTACTGTATTTGCGTCTACCACCTCTGTTGGGAGGCTATTCCCCTTATCTACTACTCTTTCTGTGAAAAAATTCTTCCTCACATTTCCCCTGAATCTTCCTCACTCTAGTTTCAGTGCATGTTCTGTTGCTCCTCTTCCTGTGAAGAATGTCTTCCACCTGTACCTTGTTAAAGCCCTTGATATATTTTAAAGTTTCTATCATGTCCCCCCTTTCCCTTCTCTGCTCTAAAGTATACATATTAAGATCTTTTAGTCTTTCCTGGTACGTTTTGTGATGTAGGCCATGCACCATTTTAGTTGCTCTTCTTTATACAGTCTCTAATGTATTTATATCCTTCTGGAGATATGGCCTCCAGAACTGAACACAATACTCTAGGTGAGGTCGTACCAATGACCTATACAGTGAAATTACTACTTCTTTCTTTCTACTGCTGATAACTCTCCCTATGCAACCAAGCATCTGACTTGCCTTCTTCATTGCTTTGTTACATTGCCTACCTGCTTTTAAGTCCCCTGAAATAGTGACACTTAGATCCCTCTCTTCCTCAGTAGTTTCCATTATAGTGCCATTTATACTATATTGAGTCTTTGGATTTCTGAGACCCAAGTGCATGATTTTGCATTTTTTGGCATTAAACTGTAGTTGCCATTCTCTTGACCATTTCTCTAATCTGCCTAGATCCTCAATCATTTGTTTTACCTTTCCTGGTGTTTCTACCCTGTTGCATACCTTTGTGTCATCTGCAAAAAGGCACATTTCACCCTCAATTCCATTTGCAATATCACCAATAAAGATATTAAAAAGCACCGGTCCAAGTACAGATCCCTGGGGTACTCCACTTGTAACCTTTCCCTCCTTTGACTGTACTCCGTTTACTACAACTCTCTTTCTGTCCTGCAACCACGCTCTTATCCATTCAACTACCTTAGAATCCAATCCCAAGCTTTCAAGTTTATTTAACAGTCTGCGATGTGGGACAGTGTCAAAAGCTTTACTAAAGTCAAGATAAACTACATCTACAGCCCCACCTTGATCTATTACTTTAGTCACCCAGTCAAAAAAGTCAATAAGATTTGTTTGACATGATCTTCCCCCAGTAAACCCATGCTGTTTTGGATCTTGTAAATTGCTGGTTTTGAGATATTCTACAACTCTTTGTTTTAAGAGTGTTTCCATCAATTTCCCTACTACTGATGTAAGGCTCACTGGTCGATAGTTGCTTACCTCTTCCTTGCTTCCACTTTTGTGCAGTGGGACTACATTTGCTGTTTTCCAGTCCTCTGGGATTACTCCAGTAGCTAGTGACTGGTTGAATAATTCTGTTATTGGTTTTACCAGCTCCCCTTTAAGCTCTTTTAGTATCCTTGGATGTATCCCATCTGGCCCCATTGATTTATCCACTTTCAGTTTTGAGAGTTCTGTGAGGACTTTCTCCTCTGTAAATGTACTTGTCTCTCCCTCAGTTTTCTGACTATACTTGCAAATTAACTGTGGCCCCTTCCCCTCTCTTTCAGCAGTGAATACTGAGCAGAAATAATTATTGATATTATCTGCTATTACATTGTCCCCCTCAAGAAAACTTCCACTCTCTGTCTTCAGTCTAATTATTCCACTTCTTGTTTTTCTCCTTTCACTTATATACCTAAAAAAAGTTTTCCCCCCTTTACCCACTGACTGGGCCATTTTCTCTTCAGCCTGTTCTTTTGCACATCTGATTACCTTCTTAGACTCCTTCTGTCTAACAAGATAAACCTCTTTGTCCTCATTCTTCTGCGTCTGCTTAAATTTCTTAAAGGCCAACTTTTTTGCTTTCACAATACTTGCTACTTCTTTTGCAAACCACAATGGCTTTCTTTTTCTTGTGTTTTTCCTAACTCTTTTGACACAAAGTTCTGTAGCTTTTAGAATTGCACTTTTTAATTTTTCCCACTTATCCTGCACTCCTTCCAAGTTCTTCCACTCTGCCAAAGAACCCCTTACAGAGTTTCCCATCTCTACAAAATCAGCCTTCCTAAAATCTAACACCTTTGTTTTTGTGTGCGATGAGTCAGTCTCTATCTTTATTTTGAACCATACTGCTTGATGGTCACTGGATCCCAGATTTTCACCCACATTTATGTCAGATATTCTGTCACCATTTGTAAGTATTAAGTCTAATATTGCGTCCTTACGAGTGGGCTCCCTCGCCAATTGCGGGAGGGATTCTCCTTGCAAGGAATTCAGCATGTCCCTACTTCTGGTGGAACTTGCAACAGGCAGCTCCCAGTTTACATCCGGTAGATTAAAGTCTCCCATGATTATCACCTCTCCTTTTAATGCCATTTTATTGATGTCCTGCAATAGGCTCTTGTCTAGCTCTTTTTCCTGACCTGGTGGTCTGTAGATCACCCCTATATGAAGAATCGCCTTCTCCCCTGTTTCTATGGTCACCCAAAGGGCCTCCGTTTTTTTCTTCAATACTTTGTATTAAGGTAGTCTTTATATATTTTTTCACATATATTGCAACCCCTCCTCCATTTTTTCCCATTCTGTCCTTCCTAAATAAAGTATATCCTGGTATAGCTATGTCCCAGTCATGATTTTCATTGCACCATGTCTCTGTAATAGCCACAATATCCAGTTCATCCCTTGTCATTATTGCAATTAGTTCTGGGATTTTATTTCCTAAGCTCCTAGCATTTGCACACATAGCTCTTAAAGTTGTGTTTGTGCTTCTCCTGCTGCTAGCTATGTTCATCTTTCTGCCTATATCTATTCGGTTTTGATTGGCATTATCTTCTGTTCCAGTGGATAGGCTTCCTGTTCCATTTGCCTGCAGAGACAATACCTCTAGGTTGGGGGAGCAGATTTCTTCATTCTTATTTGGTTCACTGCCCCCCTCTGCTAGTTTAAATAGTTGCTTATGAAGCTTCCAAACTTCTCACTTAATATTCTCGTTCCCCTTGAAGATGGGTGCAGGCCATCACTTTTTTATATAAGGCTCTGTCTTGCCAGGTAGCTTGACTTTGACCTAAATATCCAAATCTCTCCTCGTTGCACCAATTCCTTAGCCAAACATTGAAGTTTCTAATTCTCAGAGTTCTATCTTCCCCTTGGTGTACTGGCAATACTTCTGAAAAAGTTACAGTGGTTGCCACCTGTTTTAGAGCAGTTCCTAACTTTCTAAATTCATCTTTTACGGCCATGACTTCAGCATTAACCAGGTCATTTGTGCCTAGGTGGACGATGACATCCACCTCCCTATCTTTTCTTGCTGCCTTTACAATTCTTAGCATGCGTTCTTTATCTCTTGGAGCTGTGGCTCCAGGTAAGCACCTTACTTGTTTCTCTACTTTAGTAGCATTTCCCAGATTAACTCCTCTAATTATGGAATCACCCAAAAGAAGTGCAGTCCTTTTTGGAGGTGAAATTTTCCTGGTCCTACAGTTAGAAGAGGTAGAAGTCCTCATATCTTCCTGTTCTTTATTGCCTATGTTGGTCATACATTCCAACCCTGCTAGAGCAGCATATGAGTTTTGCAGTGTGACCACTTGGGGAATGTGTCTGATGCCCTCTATCAGTCTCTGCCTTTCTTCTGGGGGCTCTCTGAGGCAGTGGTGGTTGCAAGGACACAGACATCCTACGTAGCTCAGCATGCAGTTTAGCTATCTCTTCCTGCAGCAAAGAAAATTGTTTGCAGATTGGACAGCAGCCGAGTCTCCAGAATGTCTCCCTCAAAACAAATACATTACATCCACTGCACTGCACCAGGCCAAACATTGTATCAGATGTATGGTAATAACAATAATGATGTGTTTTGGCTTTTGTGTTCAAAACTCTTTTTCTGTATTCTAACTCACCTGCTTCTGTTTCCAACTCACAAGTCACTTAAATATTCAAGCTTCACTTTAGTCTGCAAGCTTCTCTCTCAAAGAAATGATAGACAGTTCTATATTCAAAGAAGGTGACATTGATTATGGCAGTACAATTGTTGGGTATGATGACGTCCTGCATAAAGGTTATACCATGGGCCCAGGCAAATATGAAGAAACTACAATGGTACCTGTTACTTCTGATCTGAAGAGGATGCAGGGACCATCATCTAATAGTGCTAAAAGACCCAATAAGAAGATCCATATTATGGTGGAGAAGAAATCCAGTCTGGAGAGTCAGAATTATGTGGTATTAACCATAGATGCCAGCCTGACTGGTAGGGGTGCACACATGACGAATGCATCAGTACAAGGAGTATGGTCCTTGGAAGAAGCAATGAATTCCTCAAATGTAAGAACTTCAAGCGGTCTGGGAAGCAATAAGACAATTGAAGAATTACACAGAGGGGAGTCATGTCAGAATTATGTCAGACAATGTGCGGTGGTCTCACACATAAATCATCATCAAGGAGGCACCAGGAGCAGAAAGCTGATGAGAATGTCAGAGGATATTATGACATGGGCGGAGAAATATCTTCTCTCAATGTCGGCAGTGTACATACCGGGCAGAAGAAATATAATTGCAGATTTCCTGAGTCGAAAGCTGCTGGATCCAGGAGAATGGGAACTGATCGAAGATGTATTCAGAGAGATAATGCAGAGTTTCGGAGTTCCGGAGGTAGACCTGATGGCTACTCACTCCAACAGAAAGGTGAGGACATTCTGCTCCAAATACTATCATGCCCAAGCAGAGACGTTGGATGCCTTTACAATCAAATGGCAGTTCAAACTAGGGTACATATTTCCACCTTTTCCCTTGATAACAAGGTGATAAAGAAGATACAAGAGGACAAAGTAGACCTGGTGGCAATCCTACCATATTGGCCACGGAGGGCTTGGTTCTCGAATGCCCTAAGACTATCTGTAGAGAAACTATGGAAGTTGCCCAACAGACCGGATCTGCTGAAGCAGGGTCCAGTGCTACACTCAGAACCCGCGACATTATGTCTAAGGGCGTGGAGATTGAGTGGCAAATATTAAAGAAGTATAATCTCTCATCACAGGTCACTGATATGATGCTGAAGAAAAGACGTCTCCTCATTAGCGTATTACAGGACATGGATAAAATTCATCGAATGGGGTCAGTTCTCAGGTGAATATTCCAAGATTTCCACTGGGGAAGTACTACAATTCTTGTTTGATGGATTCCTATTAGGTTTAGCAACAGCCACCATCAAGGCACAAATTTCGGCCTTAAGTGTTCTGCTGGATAGACCATTAGCTGAAGAGAAGATGGTAAAGAGGTTCAGCAGGGCCATGAAGAGAACTAGGCCTCCGATCAAGTCAATTGTGGCCCCGTGGGATTTAAACATATTGCTTACAGTATTAACCAAACATCCATTTGAACCACTTATAGACATTCCGCTCAAACTACTTACCTGGAAAGTGGTCTTTCTCGTAGCAGTCACCTCAGCTAGGAGGGTGAGTGAGCTACAGGCGCTGTGGATTGAGGAACCCTATCTGACTGTTTCCTGATAGAGTAGTGCTGAGAACACAACCTTAGGTAGGAATTGTGGGTATCTCAAGATTTCACCTCAATCAAGAGATAACGCTTCCCGAGTTTTACCCAATTCCTCAGAATGAAGAGGAGGCAATGTGGCACAAATTAGATCTGGTGAGAGCCATTTCTATATACCTGGAAAGAACCAAGACTTTTAGATCCACCAAGCATCTATTTGTAATTCCAGAAGGAATAAAGAAAGGAGGAGCACCAGTTAAGCAAACTATTTCAAGATGCATAAGAGAGGTTATCCTATTTGCCTACAAAAGTGAAAACAAAGTGGCGTCCCCTATCGTCCAGGCACATTCCACTCGGGCAGTCTCCACATCATGGGCGAATAAGGCGAAGGCATCTATTACAGAGATCTGTAGGGCTGCTACCTGGTCCTCGGTCCATACATTACGCACTTAATGTATCTACTGCCCACTTAGGGAACCATGTTTTGCAAGGAGCTAAGTCCGTTTGACTGGCTTCGCCATATTAAATATTTCATGCAGCTATCCCTCCCATGTGTTTTTACTTGGGTATGTCCCAGTGTTATGGCTGCCATGGGGATCGTAGAAGAAAGAGTCGAATTATACTCACCGATAATTCCTTTTTCTTCCTAGAGATCCCATGGCAGCCACTTATTGCCCTCCCGTGTTATTATTGTGTTTCTCCAGGAGTACGGAGACATTCAAAAGATACTGAGGTGAAGGAGGAGGAGGCTGTTATACCCAAGGTGGGCAGTCCTAGAGAAACTCCTGTCTAATCTATGGGGGAAGGGAAACATCCCAGTGTTATGGCTGCCATGGGACCTCTAGGAAGAAAAAGGAATTATCGTTGAGTATAATTCGACTTTTTCTAATTGGGGATGCTGGTTACCTACATGGTATAGTTGCTCCCAAACCATAACCTGGTTAAACCCCTTTATGCACTTCCACAATATTCACTTTATGGACAGGATAAATAAGTAGCATTCCTTTTTATTTATAATAGGAAACTTTAAGGATTTGGATATTCTGATTTTATTTAAAAATTGTACTAAACTTTTTTTTTTTTTTTTTTTTTTTTTTTTTTTTTAGGCTAAAAGTTGGACTTCAGGTGGTTGCTGTTAAAGCTCCAGGTTTTGGTGATAATAGAAAGAATCAGCTGAAGGACATGGCCATTGCTTCTGGTGGTGCAGTACGTAAATATCTGCTTATTGGCAATCTGAGAAATTTTCATTTAATATGCTACTCTTTGGCTTGTTTATTTTAAAAACAATAATAAAAAAAAATCTTCCATCATACAGGAAATAACGTAAGCCTTAAGTGTGTTTGAAAAATCTTTCACTGTTAAAGAAAACCCTACTTGCAGTTCCTGTATGAATTCAGACTGCTTGTATAGACTAGTCCAGTAGCTTGTATCTCCAGTCCTAAAGCATGACAACATTTTCATGTTTTATGGGTTGGTTTCATTCGGGATGCAGTTAAAATCCCAGTGGTTGGGATCCCGGCGTTCAGAATCCCGATGCCGGAATCCCGACCGCCGAAATCCCGACACATTCTCCCTCCGTGGGTGTCCACGACACCCCCTGGAGGGAGAATAAATTAGTGTGCAGAGCGTAGCGAGGCACCGGGCCCGCTGCATGGCGAGCACAGCGAGCCCGCAAGGGGGGGGGGCGATCCACGTCCCCCCCCCTTGTCGGCATTTCGGCTGTCGGGATTCTGAACGCCGGGATCCCGACCGCCGGGATTCAGTACTGAATCAGTTTCATTCATGCCCAGGTGGTGCAGTAACAATCTGATCTGCTTCCACAAACCGAAAGCCTCAAACGTGTTGGGTTTACTTTGGGTTTAATCCTTTGAGTGCCAACATCTGAGAGATGTGCAAAATATCCGTTAAAAATGCCAACTTCTCTCGCATTTGTTATATAAATTCAAATAAATGTGTAAAATCATATTTCCTATATAAGGTAAACATTACAGGTCATGATAAATAAAAAAATGTTTGCCAGTTTTCACACCTATTTTGACAAATTCCCTTGGTACACAAAGGGTTAAGAATGACTAGACTGTACTTTGATAGAATAATAACTGCTTTTAGAGATCATGTTGGCAATCTTAATATGAAAACATAACTGTGCTGGTCTAATCTGATGAAAATAGTCCTAGATTGAATGTTTTGTTTTGGGGGTGGTTTTTTTTTTTTTTTTTTTTTCAGAAAGGCTGGTGGGGACCCTGGACAATGAGAAAGCAGGTTGGGGCTAGAGCTGGCACTTCAAATTTAAAAGGAAGCTTTTCCCTTGCAACTTAAATGCCTATGGTATGGGCATGTTTTTAAAGGGGTTGACGGGCAGTCTTTTTCACATTTTTATTCATTTTCTGGTGACTGCTTTTTTGGATTGTGCAGTTGCTCAGTGACTTGGTGATTTGTGTCTGGGAATTTTGTCTGCTACATATAAGGCCACACCGAGTTTACTGACAAACGGACAAAGTCAAAAGGAAAGAAGTTACTATGGCTTTGTATTTCACTTGCGCGACAGTTGTAAAATTTAATTACTGTGTGGACAGGTAAACTCAGTCAAGCAATGTCTAATGTAGCAGAATAGACACCAGTCTGCTTTGTATATGCCCTTGCAGAGCCAGTGTGCACACAGGTCACTCTTGTAGGACTTAAGTGGGAGGATCCGGCTATGTAACTTGGGTATGTTTTCCTGATGTGTGACATCTCCTTGTTGGGTGACTGCTTACTTGTAAATTGCCTACTCCTGGTTGGATGACTGTTTTATTCAGTGTCTAAGCCACCCTGACATACAGCGTCAGGGTTTAAAAAATTATTTCTTGTGTAGAATGCTTTTTCAAGGCTTCTCAACTGCACATGTCTAATCCTTCCAATGCACCAGTAGAAGTTTGGGAGGAGGGAGAACTTGCGTAGACTGGTGTCATGCTGGAGTGTAAGAAAATCTAGGGAAGGCTTGACCAACCTGTGGTGAAACTACATATCCCAGTATGCTTTGCCACAATTTTAATATTCCCAAAACTATAGCAATGCATGCTTGTGGTTTTAACAGCTGGAATTACAGGTTGGACAGACCCAAAATGGAGTATTTCTCTAGTCATAGCCTAGAAAAGGTTTTTCGTGTGTGTGTGTTTTTTTTTTTTTTTTAAGCACTGTTTTGATGGATCACACAGTTGTAACTTAATCTGAATAGTTACTATAGATTAAGTGCCAGTTCCAACTCCAACCTTTCAATCCTTGTTGCAGTGTCTCACCTTACTTTAGAGAGAAGGATTTTAGTGTTCAAAATTTTAATAAAAAATCCTCTCTTAGGTGTTTGGGGAAGAGGGACTAACAATGAATATAGAAGATATTCAGCCCCATGACTTTGGAAAAGTGGGAGAAGTTATTGTAACTAAAGATGACACTATGATATTGAAAGGAAAAGGAGATAAAGCACAGATAGAGAAACGAATTCAAGAAATCCACGAGCAGCTTGAGTCTACAAATAGTGAATATGAAAAAGAGAAACTAAATGAGAGATTGGCTAAACTTTCTGATGGCGTTGCTGTAATAAAGGTATGTATGCTTTGCTTGGTCATGGCATAATTAGAAATGGCAACAGTTGTGTTTTAAGAAAAATCGGTACTTATGTAGTATCTGGGCTGCCGATTTTTTGATTGTATGCCTTAAGTTAAGGCATACAATCAGATGCGATGCGATATCGCATCGCATACGATGCGATGCGATGACCCGATTTTTCCATAGGATTCAATGTTAAAATGGACTGAGTCCATTTTAACATGGAATTCAATGGGAAAAAGGGGTCCTTTTCATACCCCTACTATCCAAGTGGGCATGGAGTTGGATATAAACCTGTGGCGAGCCACCGAGCCCGAAGCGTGGCGAGCGAAGCGAGCCCCGCGAGGGGACGGTATTCTGTGTCCCCTCGCGGGGCTCGCTACGCTCGCCACGCTTCGGGCTCGGTGGCTCGCTACGCTCGCCACAGGTTTATATCCAACTCCATGCCCACTTGGATAGTAGGGGTATGAAAAGGACCCCTTTTTCCCATTGAATTCCATGTTAAAATGGACTCAGTCCATTTTAACATTGAATCCTATGGAAAAATCGGGTCCATCGCATGCGATTTGGTCGGGTGCGATGCGATGCGATGGACCCGATTTCAAAATCGGCAGCCCAGTTACTACATAAGTACCGAAAAATCTACTCACTTGGTCTTTCCTGATGTGCTTATTTTCTTTAGGTTGGTGGAACCAGTGATGTTGAAGTAAATGAAAAGAAGGATAGAGTAACTGATGCACTAAATGCCACACGTGCAGCTGTGGAGGAAGGCATTGTGTTAGGAGGTGGATGTGCATTGTTACGTTGCATCCCAGCTCTCGACTTACTGACTCCTTTAAATGAAGATCAGAAAATTGGTATGTTAAGCTAAAGGCGTTGTATACTTAAAACAAAAACTATTAAAAGATATGGGTAAAAAAGGAGGACTGTTCCTAAAATATACTTATTGTATTACTCTTCATGTTGTGGATAACTGAGTTGTAATGATCCTTTTCGAAATACAATAACTTAGGTTTGCTTTGGTGCCCCAAAATGTGTGCATCACATTGATCATAAGGTTTCTGCTCCATCAGTCTGGCATATTATTTTCAGACATTTAGACACTGGCTCAGAAGTGAGTCACTTAGGGGGGATTTAAATGTTTAGTTTGGTTGCCCGTTTGAATTGTTGCTATGGTCAGGAACCCATCGCTTTAAATGTGCCTGCATAATTGGGTTTTAGCCACAGATAGTGTCTGATTTCTATCTAAAGTACTGATTAGGTCCACCAACCTAGCATTTGTGCTACTATTGACTTAGGACACATTTCACATTTTTCTTCAGTTTCATTTGCTTTATTATTTTGTGTCTACTGTTTGGGCTTAAACCGCATTCCTACATCGAGGGAAACCAGGGGAAGGGTTCAATTGCTGACCTCTTTAGGTACAAATTGATCCTGCTGCAGGACCACTGTCCTGAGAGGGTGCTTGCCACTGCAGTCGCTTAGATGTCAGCTTAGCTCACCCCTGCAAACACCTGGTTCAGCCCGAAGACCTCAGTGGTGAGTATGACCTGGCGTTCCCTCAGGGGGCACCCCGGTATGTGATGCGGCAAGATGGTGACAGCGATCACGGCATCCCTGCACAGAGACCGCACAGCCCTGTCACAGACTGGAATTAGGTGCTGCCACTGTACCTCAGGGCACTTTCACCATTTACAGGGCTGAGATAACCATTAATCACCTCCTGGGACACTGGAAACGGGGGCGCACATGCTGACCCTCTTGATACTGAGGGGGATGATTTAGATGAGCCCTTGCAGGACTCGGCCTGTGCTTACAGGCACTGCACCACTCATTATAGCCATTCGGGAGGTATTAGACCTCCTTCTAACGGAGTCTGTGGTGGGTGATCCATTCTTTGGAGCCCAGAAAAAGCAGCCTATTTTCTATCCAGAACAGGCTGATTTACAGGACACATTCAAGGTGCTTTTAAGCTTACAAAACAGTGTCTGCCTTCCCCTTCGAGTCGGCAGTGGGCACAGATGCTGATTCTAACCGTAGTTTGAAGAATCTCCCTTATACAGGGGACAGATTGTTTGGAAGCAAGTTAGATGATCTGATTTCAAAGCCTACTGCTGGGAAATCAACATTCCTCTCATCTACTCCTAATACACAGCGGCATCCCTTTTCAGGTCCCGTACAGCAGTCCTTTCGGGCCACTAGATTCCGCCAGAAGGCTAGAGGTGGCTCCAATGCGCAGAGGGGTTCTCGGACAAATGCTTGCGGATGACCCGAGGTGCCTTCCTCAAGAAAGACTTGCTCCCTCTAGGTCGCTGCATCTGCCAGGCCTTAAAGCAACTACATTTAACAGACTGGAGGTTGAGCGGCAGATTTTAGATCACAAGGAACTGCATGCGTCAGTCATCTCTACAGGCCAGGAAGCCGGTGACTTCTACTCATTTGGAGAAGATACGTGGGCTGGTGTGAGCAGTTGGAATTTCCACCAGCAGACTTTAAATTAGACCGCTTCCTATATTTTCTGCAGTCTGGCTTGGAATTGGGCCTGCATTTGGGTTCCTTAAAGGTACAGGTTTCAGCCCTCTCTATTTTCTTCCAGAAGAAATTTGCTTCCTTGGCAGAGGTCCAGACATTCCTGCAAGCGGTGTTGTGTATTCAGCCCCCCTTTATGCCGCCTACGCCTCCATGGGAATTGGAGGTGGTCTTAGCCTTCCTATAGTCATCATGGTTTGAACCCTTGAACTCAGTGGCGTTTAAGTTCCTGACATGGAAGACGGCAGTTCTGTTCGCTTTGGCTTCAGCACGGCCAGTTTCAGAGCTTGACGCTCTTTCTTGCAAGAGCCCATACCTTATATTCCACGAGGATAGGGTGGAGTTGAGAATGAATCCACTGTTTCTTCCAAAGGTTGTTTCAACCTTTAATTTGAACCAACCCCTTGTGGTTCCAGCCGGTGGGCCTCACTCCGACATTCCTGCTACATTGGATGTGGTCCGAGTTCTCAGGTTGTACAGAGGAATGGCTAGGCTTCGCAAGACAGATTCCCTCTTTGTTCATATGGTGCCCAGAAAAAAGGTCATCCAGCCTTTTTGTGTTATGTGGGGTGCTGGTTGCATATCGCCACATTCAAACATTATCTATGTAACCGTTAAATCCTTTTCTCATACTTTCCATTCCTTCGGGCACAGTTTTCATGTTAACTGGCTTATGGGGAGGAAGTAGAGGGGAGAAGCTAGTACACTCAGTCAAAGAGCTTCTATGTGCCTGTCTCCTGCAAATGCCTTCTCACATACGTTCTGATGAATCCCAAGTATCCCATATGGACTTAGAGAAAAGGAATTACTGGTAGGTATTAAAATCCTATTTTCAAGATGACAAACATGCAAAAAACACCATACCTTTTTGTATGTACAAATTGCCCAGTAAGATGCCTTGCTGAGAATGAATTTAAATTATGTGCGTGCCCAAAGTCAGCCAATGATATCACGATTTCTAGCAACTGTATCAGAGCAGTAATAGTAAATAGACACTGTAGGGAAACCGAGGAAAGGATTACAATGGGAACAATGCTGCATAGCACTTCAAGAGCATGACAGACTTCAATAAACCCTGTAATCGGTGTATCCAAAGAGCTTCGCATTGGAGTTTACGATCACCTTCATGTACTATTTTCTGTATGTGGTCAATCATAGTTACATAGTAGGTAAGGCTGAAAAAAAGACTTGCCTCCATCTAGTTCAACCAGGTATAGATATCCATTGCTGATTTGGAAGGTTCTGATATTTTACAGACAGATTATATTTCTTATTTGTACCCATGGATGTTTTTCTCAAGTAAATGTTTGTCCAACTTTGCCTTGAATGCATTTAATGAGCCAGCTGTTACCACTTCTCTGGGAAGAGAGTTTCATACAATGCTCGCCAACCTTGTGAAAATTTACAAAATGGTGTGTAACAGGCTGATCCCTTGTGCCACACAATAATGCTTTCCTTATAATGGACTTGTGGACAGTCATACGGTCTTAAGCTGGGTACACATATATACAATTGTCGGGCTGTTCTTCCGTTCTGGGTCGGACAGCCGTTCAATTGTATAGGTGTGTACGCTGTCCTGTACAAGCGATAAACGGCAAAAAACGGTCTTGTCCGTCCATACTCGGTCGGTCGACGGTTCTTTGCTGTTTAATTTTCATCCGACAGGACGGCCTCATATCGGAACAAAAGTGCAGTGTGTACGCAAGTTCGATCGATATGATGGCCGTTCTTGCGACTATACTGCCAAAGCTGGAACGCCCATGTGGGTGTTCCATAGCTACATGATCTCTCCTACAGATATAGTTACTATAATAAGTACATTGCATTCAGAACACACACATGAATAAATCATGTGTGGAGGTGAAAGGGTTAATGTAGTTCACGGAGCCGTGGCTCAGCTGCTCATGATATATCAGGCTGTCACAACATAAAGGAATTTGAGAGGCACAAGCAGACAGACAATAGCCCTTAAAATGAAGGATAATACAAGGCACAGTTGCTAATATTTCAATATGCATTACATAATGTGACACACACGGATCACCAAACTGCTATAAAGTCGTTATGCGACTACATGGTGACTACCGCAAACTGACTATACTCGCATACCCGGCTTTATAGCAGTTTGGCAGGGTGACTACTGCAAACTGACTATACTCGCATATCCGGCTTTATAGAAGTTTAGTGATCCGTGTGTGTCACATTATGTAATGCATATTGAAATATTAGCAACTGTGCCTTGTATTTTCCTTAGCCATTTTAAGGGCTATTGTCTGTCTGCTTGTGCCTCTCAAATTTTAACTGCGGGACCAGACCGGCATTTCTATACAGAAGTTTAGTAGACGCGTACCCCGTCACTTTTGTTTAGGTTCTGTACTCACGCCTCTTTGTTTTGGTATGCCCTTAACCCAGCCCATTATGATGATTTTGTTCATATATATCGTGTCAAAAGCCCAAATCGAGAGAGTGTGTACGGTAGTACAATCTTTTTCTTGCGACTGTTTGGACGGGAGTACATCGGACGTCGCAAGTAAAATTGTACAGGTGTGTGTGCGCGTGATCGGTTGATGTTTGTGGACGGTCCGACAGGAGTACGGTCGGCCACACGGTTGCAAGAAACAGGGATTGTATATATGTGTACCCAGCTTTAGAACTTTTGGAAGAAAAAGCTTGTCCTTGGCGTACTGCACCTAATGACGTCTAACATATAACTTTTAATGGAGATATAAAAAACCTGTGAAATCTATAAAAACACACAACTCATGAAGTGATAGATCAAAGTAGAATAAGAAAAGAGTACATTTCTAAAATAAGGTGGCGAGCAAGTGGTACACTTTAACTTGTGTGTATCAATATGAAAAAAGGATTGCCACTTTCCAGCGGTTAATTGAAATCTCAAATTTTTTTTTATTTTTTTTTTATTTCATTTGAAAGTTGTATATAGTCTTTTAGACGGGTCACATTTTTATTGTACATTTTAACTTTCACACTGCAACATGGTCTACTTCAGGTGTGGCACTTTGTTACCTATCATTTAGATCAGGCATGTCCAACGTTGGCCCTCCAGATGTTGTGAAACTACACATCCCAGCATGCTTTGCCACAGTTTTGCTATTAGAGAATTCTAAAACTATTGCAATGCATGCTGGGATGTGTAGTTTTCAAAACATCTGGAGGGCCAACGTTTGGACATGCCTGATTTAGATAGTGGGTTAAATACTCAAGTCTAAAATGGTACGGTCTCCCTCCTGTGATTCACAGCAATGAGATGCCACAGGTGCTAAACTGCTAGTCTGGTAAGCCACATATAGGGTCAGCCGATTGATATGACAAAGCTGTACAGTGTAGAAGAGCAATAACTGTCCCTATAAGGGCTACACTGGCCAAATGCTGGATAAGTATGTCAGGCAATCACGGTTGCACAGCTATATGTATGAAATAAAGCATAATAGCCAGCCCTGTGTGTGGCCAGTAGGTAACTTCTATCTGGGTGCTATGTAGCATGGTGCCAAAGAAATCTAAATAGGGGTTGGGATCATTTGGTGTGCAGCATGATGGTCGACAGTCATTAGGTTGACATGGGAAAAGGTCGACCTGGTTCTAGGTTGAAAGAAACTACAAAGATAGATGGCGCAAATGGACACACTCAGTATTCCAGTTTTGTTAAAAAATACATGTGTTTTTTATTTAATAAATCTCTAGATAAAAGTAAGGCACCGGCCGGTGAGACCAAATATCAAAACCTCAATTACATACAATTACAAACACATAAATTAATAGCACAGTTTTACAGTACTCTCAGGTTAACACCAATCACTCACTGAGTGACTTTTAGCAGTAGTGTGGTGTAGCCTTTGATGAAAGCAGAAAGAGCTAAGTAGCTATTAGCTTGATTTTAGCATGCATGGAGTTAGTCATTTATTCCTGTCCAACAAGGGTTAATGACAATTATTTAGAGAGGCGGGCTGCCTGTTTTTTAATGTAAGGAAAAATTCCAATCTGCACTCATTGGCTCTTGTTCAATAATGGTTAGTAACTCAGTCACACACAAGCTTGTTAGCAAGTATTGATTAATGCAGAGAAGAAGGAGTGATATACTTATTCTCCTGTAGCTGCAAAGGTGCTGTGATTTGTAATCCACTTTGTAGGGGTTAGATGCCCACGCCTCAAGTGGGTTCCCGGCTGCGCTGTCTCCAGTATCGCCAGCCTTATCTGGAACTCTCTGCTCCGGCTTCCGGGGTCTCCCAAACAGCGGTGGTTCCTGGGTTCCTGTAACAGGCACTCGTCGATAACTCGTTTCCCCACCTAACGAAGTGTCAGCGGCTTCATCAGATGACGTGACTGTGTCCCGTCTCTACTATTTTACACGGTGTGCACCGCCCTTGTGAGCGTTTCTACTTTGTTCTTTTCGCCAGTTTCCCGGCTTCAGTTTTGTTTTGTGCACATGCGTATTGCTCTATTTAGCCAAGCCTCGGTTTCAGGTCTGTTTTTTTTAATCTATTTGGAGCGCAGTTTGTGCTCTTCCTGTATTCCATAACCAAGCCTCGATTTAGTACTGTATTCCATTATTTTATTTACCATAAAACATTTTTTTGGTCAAAAAGTACAGAATTTAAGTCTTTTCATAATAAAAACATCTACCAGATTAACCCCTTTCCGACGCAGCATGTTTTTGCCTTCCTGACAGAGGCCTTTTTTTCAAATCTGACATGTATCACTTAAGTGGGGATAACTTTTTTTTGCTTTTACTTATCCCAGTGATTTTGAGATTGTTTTCCCGTGACACATTGTACTTTAAATTAGTGGTAAATTTTGGTCGATACAGTTTTTTTTTTTGTGAAAAATACCAAAATGTCGTAAAAAAAATTGTACATTTTGCTATTTGCAAAATGTAAAATTTTCTGCTTGTGAGACAAATAATCATACCACTCAAAATAGTTAATAACTAACATAGACCATATCTAAACTTTATTTGTAAATCATTATTTCAACCTCCTTTAATTTTTTTGGACACTAGGGGGCAGCAGAGTCTAAATTTTACACATCACACATTAAACTCTGTTTTTGGCTGTTCACGTTTGAACAGCCAATCGCAGCGATCGCCCATGACGGGGGGCATCGCTGCCCCCCCTGGGCAATGAGGGAGGATGTCTGCTGTCAGGGACAGCAGACATCGTCCCTCTGTCACCGCATCTGTAGACGCGGTGGCACTTTGAAGTCATGACGTACATTTACGCCATGTGTCGGGAAGTACATTCCGACCATGACGTAAATGTACGTCAAATGTCGGGAAGGGGTTAAAGACTTTCCGAGTTGCAAGACCACTTATGTCATTTACCTGATAGATTGTGGATGCGGCCTTCAGTATGTGGGCCGCACCACAAGAAGCCTCCATACAAGTTATATGGAACACAGGCACAACATACTAGCAGGAATCAAAACTCACCCCCTATCGAAGCATATATCCCATTGCCAACAACAATGCATAAAAAATGTACGGATAAGAGCAATAGAACATATAAAACCTACTCAAAGGGGGGGAGATCGGTTTGGACTGATCTGCAGGAGGGAAGCCTACTGGATCTTCCAGTTAGGAACAATGGTCCCTAACGGACTTAACGATACAATAGAATTGAATAACATCTAACCCCTGCATGATTTAACCAGGTAGCCTACTCATGTCGAACAACTGTGCCACCCAAATTTCACCCCCATATTCCCGGGTGATTCATTATTTCCTCATTATTCCCTCCTCCCCCCCCCCCCCCCCCCCCCCATATATGGTATAGATCATTGAATAGGTATATACAATTTGTATGGACACCCATGTACGGTATAGATCATTTAATGGTTATATGTAGTATGCATGAAATACGCGCTGTATGCATACATACAGATATACCCATAACTTCTCTTTATCAATGCATTTTTAGATAATCTCTGATATATTTCTCTATCTCTCTCTCTCTCTCTCTCTCGTCTTTTCTTCCCTCCCTTTCCTCTTTTCCTCTTTGGATAGGATGATAAATCATATGTATGCCATCTGATAAAGTAATAAAAATCAACAAACCACTAAGGTGTGGTGAGATTAGGATCTAATTAAAAATGATAGATGGCATACAGATGTTGATTACAAGAACATAAGATTTTTTTGGAGCAGTGATGCTAATAAATTAGAAATTTGAATAGAACCTATCCCTGTTTTTCTATTGGTAGTCAGCAGTTATGAGTGTAAAAGAAATATAACAACGCTCTGCCTGCTTGCAGAAAAAATGTGATAGATAAGCCCTATATACATAAATATGAGGAAGATATAAAATATCAAACCTCATATATAACTGCTCACTCTATATAAGTCTAGAAAATATAGCGATATTGCAACTTGTGTCTTTCAAGGATTCATAAAAAATGTATAGTGGTGACATATGGACAAATTATGAATATTAAGTGTGTGTTTGTATATATGTGTGTGTGTGTGTGTGTGTGTGTATGTATGTGTATGTATGTATATATATATATATATATATATATATATGTATGGAAGGAAGCGCTATATAGTGCAGTATTACTTTGATACAACAAGAATTTATTTCAAGATAATAAAACAGAGCTGGTGATACAATGCTCGTACCATTAATTTCCACTCTGTGGGCTAAAAATACCACATGGTTTTTAGATAATAAACCCGGTCTCCCGGTTTATTATCTAAAAACCATGTGGTATTTTTAGCCCACAGAGTGGAAATTAATGGTACGAGCATTGTATCACCAGCTCTGTTTTATTATCTTGAAATAAATTCTTGTTGTATCAAAGTAATACTGCACTATATAGCGCTTCCTTCCATCCCTTTTCCAGATACAAATTGGTTCTGTTTGGATCCCAGGACCCAATCTCGGTTGGAAGCTGCGGTCAATCACACTAATGACCTAGTGCCTGCTACATAATTGGGACAATCTGGTCTGGAGAACTGATTGTGTATAAAAGTACTGGTTACTTTGGACTTGTTTTAAGGAAACCCAGGCTGACGAGCTAGCGCTCCCCCAAATACCTTTTGCAAAATATATATATGTATATGTATATATGTATATGTGTGTGTATGTATGTGTATATATGTGTGTGTGTGTGTAATATATATATTAATTATTCGGCGTTACATTCAGAGGGGACATCGCCCTGGTTTAAGAAGGCACCGGATACTACATGGTTATTCATTTTCTTTAACTGGAGTGCCATCCCCATGATATATATATATATATATTTCTATCACTTAGTATTTAAATAGGATTTGAATTGAATTTTATGTTTTTATGGTAAATAAAATAATGGAATACAGTACTAAATCGAGGCTTGGTTATGGAATACAGGAAGAGCACAAACTGCGCTCCAAAAAGATTAAAAAAAACGGACCTGAAACCGAGGCTTTGCTAAACAGAGCAATACGCATGTGCACAAAACCAAACTGAAGCCGGGAAACTGGCGAAAAGAACAAAGTAGAAACGCCCACAAGGGCGGTGCACACCGTGTAAAATAGTAGAGACGGGACAGTCACGTCATCTTATGAAGCCGCTGACACTTCGTTAAGCAGGGAAACGCGTCATCGAGTGCCTGTTACAGGAACCACCGCTGTTTGGGTGACCCGGAAGCCGGAGCAGAGTTCCAGATAAGGCTGGCGACACTGGAGACACAGCGCAGCCGGGAACCCGCTTGAGGCGTGGGCATCTAACCCCTACAAAGTGGATTACAAATCACAGCACCTTTGCAGCTACAGGAGAATAAGTATATCACTCCTTCTTTCTCTGCATTAATCAATACTTGCTAACAAGCTTGTGTGTGACTGAGTTACTAACTATTACTAAACAAGAGCCAATGAGTGCAGATTGGAATTTTTCCTTACGTTAAAACAGGCAGCCTGCCTCTCTAAATAATTGTCATTAACCCTTGTTGGACAGGAATAAATGACTAACTCCATGCATGCTAAAATCAAGCTAATAGCTACTTAGCTCTTTCTGCTTTCATCAAAGGCTACACCACACTACTGCTAAAAGTCACTCAGTGAGTGATTGGTGTTAACCTGAGAGTACTGTAAAACTGTGCTATTAATTTATGTGTTTGTAATTGTATGTAATTGAGGTTTTGATATTTGGTCTCACCGGCCGGTGCCTTACTTTTATCTAGAGATTGATTAAATAAAAAACATATATGTATTTTTAACAAAACTGGAATACTGAGTGTGTCCATTTGCGCCGTCTACCTTTGTAGTTACTTTTTTTTTTTTTTTTTTAAGAAGGGTTGAGTATCCCTTCTAGACGGCAGCAAGGACAAATTGTTGGTTTCCTGCGCTTAGTTATATAAACTTGCTTTCTAGGTTGAACTGTCATTAGTTCGACAAGCTGTAGGTCGACAGTCAGAAGGTTGAAGGAGTTTTTAATTTTTCTATTTTTACCTAAATGTCAACAGTCGACATGACACAATTTAAAGTGCATAGCTCGCTATGCATCGGTAACAGGTCCTTGCTGCGCTCGGCACATTTTTTTTTTTTCCTCCCACCACGACCTAGTGGATGGTAGGGCATGAAATACCGCCTATCGGGACATGTTGGCTCAAAAAGCAGTGGAAAACTCCATGTCTACCTTTTGACTGTCGACCTAAACACTTTCTAACTAATGACCTTTCGATCTTTTCCAGTGTCGACCTAATGACCACATCCCCTAAATAGAGAGAACCGCAAAAAAAACTTGTTCTCCTTATAAAAGGGTATTGCAGTCCATATATATATATATATAGCTAGCAGTGTTGTGGCCCGGCACTCCTATGCCAACAGGGAAAATGGCAGTTTCAATCCTGCCCGGGTGCCCGCACTGAGAGCCGTGGGACTCACCAATATGACCAATGAAGAAAAATCTTTAATGCAGCGTTATGTCAACGCGTTTCGGGAATCATCCGTCGTCAGGACATTAACAAATAGAATAAAAGCAATGCATTAAATACATACCAGCGTGTGGGTGTTCCCCCTCCCCTCCGTCCAGCGGTCCTCCGTTCCGGTCATCGCCCTGACTTCCGGGCTACAACCCGGAAGTCAGGGCGATGACCGGAACGGAGGACCGCTGGACGGAGGGGGAACACCCACACGCTGGTATGTATTTAATGCATTGCTTTTATTCTATTTGTTAATGTCCTGACGACGGGTGATTCCCGAAACGCGTTGACATAACGCTGCATTAAAGATTTTTTGCTACGCACAAGTCCCGGAGTGACGCCCTTCTTCATTGGATGGATATATATATATATATATATATATATATATATATATATACACACTTCTGTGGGGTAATGACGCGGCACTCCAAACTTGTAAATTTCCAATTTCTTTATTGAGACAAACACCTGTTTGTCTCAATAAAGAAATTGGAAATTTACAAGTTTGGAGTGCCGCGTCATTACCCCACAGAAGTCTACATTAAAAGGACGAAGGCAACCAACCAGCAGTTTATTTGGAGGTCGTGCCCAGCCAAACATACAAGTCCATATATATATATATATATATATATCTCTCTCTCTCTCTCTCTCTCTCTCTCTCTCTCTCTCTCTCTCTCTCTCTCTCTCTCTCTCTCTCTCTCTCTCTCTCTCTCTCTCTCTCTCTCTCTCTCTCTCTCTCTCTCTCTCTCTCTCTCTCTCTCATCTTTCGAAAATTTGTCCTTCTGTCTTTCTATGCAGACCCACAGTTTACAAGCCGAGAAAGTAAAATTTTACAGAAGGGTATTAAAACACGGCTGAGGCAAAAAAATGTACAAATCAAAATGACATCCCTAGAGGTGGGACAGCAGTAGAGTGTATCAGGAGACTGCATATCTCTGTAATGGCTGCAGCAAATTCACACAAACCTCGTTACACATATGACTTACAATCTGGGAACAAACACTGCGGATAACACAACCCATAGGGGTGGGGCAGCAGTACAGACTATATCAGGACATGCATGGTACAGATGGAGCGCCCCCTGTCCTTGCCTGGCACCCACCAGAACGTCCCCTCTGGTGAGTGTCCCAGTCTCAACTGGCAGGGTTAGAGGGGGGGGGGGGGGTGTCGGGCGGTGATGGGGAATGGCGGTGGGGAGCTCTGTTGCCACGGGGCGTGCGAGCTGGCAATAGCTTTGCCAGCCCCTGCATGGAAGAGGCCGGCTACATCTATTTCAGTAAGGACAGGGCTGCATGTGATGGGGATAGTGACATGATGTCAGGGGACTGGAGAAACATGGACCCATACTGAGTTTTATAGTGGCAGTAGCAGGGTCCACTGTACAGAATGCTCAGGGGCACTGACATGTGAGGAGGGGAATAGAGACAGCAGGAAGCCACAAACTAAGTGTTGTATAGTGGGAAGAGTAGGGTCTCTTGGGGGCCTAAAAAGGGTCTGGCCACTACACCTAGTGGATCAGGGACGTAAGATATGCCATATCATAGAGGGGGTAGAGGACACGAGGTTTAGCAACAAATGTGGTCAGATTTCGGCTCTAGAGGGGGCCTGTCCTCCTATTCAACTAGTCTCGAATATTACGGTCTTGTGTATAGCAAGCCATTGATTTGTGGAAGCAAGGGAGGGACTTATCGCATTTTAACATCCGGCCACAAAGCTGTTGTGGCCTTTTGGACCACTACTGGCCGTTGTGAATTCCTGCTTCCACAAATTTTACTTTGCCTGCTTGTTTGGGCTAAGGGTGAAGGAGGTCTCCTCTCGGCATATGGAGAAAGTCTTCTATCTTCTCTAAGATTGTTAAAAGCGATAAGTTTCTCCCTTGCTTCCGCAATTGGGTAATGTGTATATAATACACTGGCCATTTTGGAATTAAAGCACCACATCATTTTTGCGAAATCATACATGGACTGCCCGCTGTAATCTGAAAGCCAAATTATGGGTAAAACAGTTGAAACACTGTAGTATCTGAAAATAGGCTTTCAATTTCTGCCTTGTACATAGAAAGATCTTATATTACAATTGCCCCACCTTTGTCGTGGGGCAGATAATATCTTTATACCTGGATAAATCCTGTAATGCTTGAAATTCCCCAAATAAATTATTTCTACCATCATGTTTATACACAACATACAGGAATAGACATCCTGCTCGAACATTTCGGAAACTGTTTTAATAATCTGTAATTTGCGTAATTGTACAGGAATACAGGTTGTCATGTTTTCTGTCTTTGTCCACATTTTATATACTTGAACATTTGATAAACACGACCGGAGGGCCACAAACATATGAAGCGATTATTGGTGCGTTGAATAAAATTGTAATATTTTTTTTTTTTTTTTTTTTTTTAGGAACAGAAATTATAAGAAGGGCACTTAAGATCCCTGCTATGACCATAGCAAAGAATGCTGGTGTTGAAGGATCACTAATTGTTGAGAAGATTCTACAGAGCCCTACTGATATTGGATATGATGCAATGCTTGGGGAATTTGTCAATATGGTAGAGAAAGGAATCATCGACCCTACAAAGGTAAAGTAGCAATCCATGAAGGGTTACAAGTGTATGTTCCGTAATGGTTCAAGACTGTCATTTCTTTCTTTAGCTTCCTTTTTGCTGAAATACCTTTTTAGTTATGCAATGTCATTAGGGCCCTTATTCTGATCGGTGCGGCCCGATCAGAATATGCGGCCGCAACCGTGCAGGCGAATCCCCGCCTTCCATACGGATCGCCACCTGCCGTCCGTATGCGGATATGTGGCGATCCGCATGAAATTGGACGGGGATACGCCTCCTCCATGGTGGGAGCAGCCCCTGCATTCGATGGTCGCCGAACATCGAATGCAGGGCCGCACGCTCCACCAGGTCCCGCAACACAAGACCACACGGACACTTGTCCGTGTGAAATCTTGTATGGGGGCGGGCAGCTGACATCCGGCGATGTCAGATGCCCGCCCCGTACCCACGCGTCACGGCCTCATTACCATGCATACGCCCCGCGTTTGCATGGGAACGCCCATGAAACGGGGGGCGTATGCATAGGGTAATGAGGCTAAGTAGCCCCTCACGCCCCTCTACGCCCCCTGTGCGGCGTATAAAGAATCCGTGCGGCGAAATCGCCTGCACATGCGCAGAGTGACCTCTGCACATGCGCAGACGATCAACATCGGCGGTCCGTCCGCATGCGGGAATTTCCGCACCGATCAGAATAAGGGCCTAGGACATGAAGACTGCTGATGAGCTTTACATGACCCTTGTAAGTCTGTCTCAATCTGTTAATGAAGTGCTTCAATGTAGCATCCATGTGCAGTCAGGGAAGGCTAGCCTCACTCTTGTCATAAGTCAGAAATTTGCCTATTTAAAATACAATGATATTTAAAATGTATAAATATTCTTTTGTTTTGTTTACTTGCTAATTTGTAGTCCAAATTTGTGACCATCGTATGTAAATCTTGCCAAATAAACTCTTGCGAATACTAGCCAGTGTTTCTCCAGCCTTTGACCTCCCCACACATCACTGTTTCTAATGTATTTTGACAAACTTAATTTAAAATGATTTATGTAATAAAATACACCCAATACTTTTAAGGTGCCCATACATGATGGGATGCGGCCATGTATTTTGGACTAGATCTCATCTAATCTAATTCAAACCGCATGCAATATGCTAAAGCAGCATGCATTTTGAACTAGATGTGATAGTCCAAAAGGTACGTGCAGCGTATACTTTGAGTTTGGGCTTGCGTATTGCATAGCACAATGTGTGGGCACCTTTTTTTTAAAGTGGTTTATTCTGTATTTAAAACCTACTGGTGTCTGGCTACAATACTAGTTGTCCAGTAAAGGGTTTTAGAACTTTTTAAAAGTCATTCAGTAGCTGTGCTGACTTGCAGACATTGCTGTGATGAAGAGTGTAATGTCTGGTCAATAAGGAATCATGCAGTGCAAATTATTAACCACACTTACAGTGACTTCATTATTGCTGCTTAAAATATGGACCTGGTAGGGCTCCCACCATAACCTAATGCAGGCTTAATACATTTTGATCTCTCAGTGCCAAAGAGTAATAAAAAGCAAGCCTTTTTACTATTTAAAATACTGATAATTCATCGCCTGAGAATTTAGAAAGAGATTGCTCTATCTCTCTCTGGCTTTTAACAAACTGTGGCACTAGTGGACTTCAATTGTATGAAATCTGTGACCTATCCCTGTCAGGGGCAGATTAACATTGGAGTGCATGGAGCTGCAGCTCCTGGCCTCCACATAAAAATAGGCCTATCTTCATGACAGACATGTTGATCACCAGATACCAGTTGGCCATAATTCATAAATATTAAATTTTTTGAACTTTTTGTGTGTAAAAAAAAAAAAAAATATATATATATATGTACTGTCCTGTACATTGCTGTGGCGTTGGTTGGCTGTCATAGATGCTGTCTTGAAAAAGGACCATTACTGGTCCGAAACGTCGACTGCTTGACTTATCACAATGGTGATGTAGGATACATAATAAAATTGTCACTGCTGGAATTTTGGAGTGTGCACGCTTGGTTGATTTGTGGATCAGCCCCTGGAACTATAGTTTGGTACACTAGTGGTACTTTAAGCGGAGCACCCCACGGATGCTGTCCTGATCTGGAGTGCGGATCTCTCTGCTATATATAGATATAGATATATATAGATAGATATAGATATAGATGTCTCTGTCTCTATCTATAGATATGTCTCTATCTCTATCTATAGATATGTCTCTATCTATAGATATGTCTCTATCTCTATCTATAGATATGTCTCTATCTCTATCTATAGATATGTCTCTATCTATAGATATGTCTCTATCTCTATCTATAGATATGTCTCTATCTCTATCTATAGATATGTCTCTATCTCTATCTATAGATATGTCTCTATCTCTATCTATAGATATGTCTCTATCTATAGATATGTCTCTATCTATAGATATGTCTCTATCTCTATCTATAGATATGTCTCTATCTCTATCTATAGATATGTCTCTATCTCTATCTATAGATATGTCTCTATCTCTAGATATGTCTCTGTCTCTATCTCTAGATATGTCTCTATCTCTAGATATGTCTCTAGATATCTCTCTATCTCTAGATATGTCTCTAGATATCTCTCTATCTCTAGATATGTCTCTAGATATCTCTCTATCTCTAGATATGTCTCTAGATATCTCTCTATCTCTAGATATGTCTCTATCTCTAGATATGTCTCTATCTATAGATATATCTCTATCTATAGATATGTCTCTATCTATAGATATGTCTCTATCTCTATCTATAGATATGTCTCTATCTCTATCTATAGATATGTCTCTATCTCTATCTATAGATATGTCTCTATCTCTAGATATGTCTCTGTCTCTATCTCTAGATATGTCTCTAGATATCTCTCTATCTCTAGATATGTCTCTAGATATCTCTCTATCTCTAGATATGTCTCTAGATATCTCTCTATCTCTAGATATGTCTCTAGATATGTCTCTATCTCTAGATATGTCTCTAGATATCTCTCTATCTCTAGATATGTCTCTATCTCTAGATATGTCTCTATCTATAGATATATCTCTATCTATAGATATGTCTCTATCTCTAGATATGTCTCTATCTCTATCTCTAGATATGTCTCTATCTCTAGATATGTCTCTAGATATGTCTCTAGATATCTCTATCTCTAGATATCTCTCTATCTCTAGATATGTCTCTAGCTCTAGATATGTCTCTATCTCTAGATATCTCTCTATCTCTAGATATGTCTCTATCTCTAGATATCTCTCTATCTCTAGATATGTCTCTATCTCTAGATATGTCTCTGTCTCTATCTCTAGATATGTCTCTGTCTCTATCTCTAGATATGTCTCTGTCTCTATCTCTAGATATGTCTCTATCTCTAGATATGTCTCTGTCTCTATCTCTAGATATGTCTCTGTCTCTATCTCTAGATATGTCTCTGTCTCTATCTCTAGATATGTCTCTGTCTCTATCTCTAGATATGTCTCTATCTCTAGATATGTCTCTGTCTCTATCTCTAGATATCTCTCTATCTCTAGATATGTCTCTAGATATCTCTCTATCTCTAGATATGTCTCTAGATATCTCTCTATCTCTAGATATGTCTCTAGATATCTCTCTATCTCTAGATATGTCTCTAGATATCTCTCTATCTCTAGATATGTCTCTAGATATCTCTCTATCTCTAGATATGTCTCTATCTCTATCTATAGATATGTCTCTATCTCTAGATATGTCTCTATCTCTAGATATGTCTCTAGATATGTCTCTATCTCTAGATATGTCTCTAGATATCTCTCTATCTCTAGATATGTCTCTAGATATGTCTCTAGCTCTAGATATGTCTCTAGCTCTAGATATGTCTCTATCTCTAGATATGTCTCTATCTCTAGATATCTCTCTATCTCTAGATATGTCTCTATCTCTAGATATCTCTCTATCTCTAGATATGTCTCTATCTCTATCTCTAGATATGTCTCAGTCTCTATCTCTAGATATGTCTCTATCTCTAGATATGTCTCTGTCTCTATCTCTAGATATGTCTCTATCTCTAGATATGTCTCTGTCTCTATCTCTAGATATGTCTCTGTCTCTATCTCTAGATATGTCTCTATCTCTAGATATGTCTCTATCTCTATCTATAGATATGTCTCTATCTCTATCTATAGATATGTCTCTATCTCTAGATATGTCTCTGTCTCTATCTCTAGATATGTCTCTGTCTCTATCTCTAGATATGTCTCTGTCTCTATCTCTAGATATGTCTCTGTCTCTATCTCTAGATATGTCTCTGTCTCTATCTCTAGATATGTCTCTGTCTCTATCTCTAGATATGTCTCTGTCTCTATCTCTAGATATGTCTCTGTCTCTATCTCTAGATATGTCTCTATCTCTAGATATGTCTCTGTCTCTAGATATGTCTCTGTCTCTAGATATGTCTCTGTCTCTAGATATGTCTCTGTCTCTATCTCTAGATATGTCTCTGTCTCTATCTCTAGATATGTCTCTGTCTCTATCTCTAGATATGTCTCTATCTCTAGATATGTATGTCTCTATCTCTAGATATGTCTGTCTCTATCTCTAGATATGTCTCTATCTCTAGATATGTCTCTATCTCTAGATATGTCTCTATCTCTAGATATGTCTCTATCTCTAGATATGTCTCTATCTCTAGATATGTCTCTATCTCTAGATATGTCTCTATCTCTAGATATGTCTCTATCTCTAGATATGTCTCTATCTCTAGATATGTCTCTATCTCTAGATATGTCTCTATCTCTAGATATGTCTCTATCTCTAGATATGTCTCTATCTCTAGATATGTCTCTATCTCTAGATATGTCTCTGTCTCTATCTCTAGATATGTCTCTATCTCTAGATATGTCTCTATCTCTAGATATGTCTCTGTCTCTATCTCTAGATATGTCTCTGTCTCTAGATATGTCTCTGTCTCTAGATATGTCTCTATCTCTAGATATGTCTCTGTCTCTATCTCTAGATATGTCTCCAGATATGTCTCTAGATATGTCTCTAGATATCTCTCTAGATATGTCTCTGTCTCTAGATATGTCTCTGTCTCTAGATATGTCTCTGTCTCTAGATATGTCTCTGTCTCTAGATATGTCTCTGTCTCTAGATATGTCTCTATCTCTAGATATGTCTCTATCTCTAGATATGTCTCTATCTCTAGATATGTCTCTATCTCTAGATATGTCTCTATCTCTAGATATGTCTCTATCTCTAGATATGTCTCTGTCTCTAGATATGTCTCTGTCTCTAGATATGTCTCTGTCTCTATCTCTAGATATGTCTCTGTCGGGATGCGGTCATTTGGTCTACTGCATTATGGTCGACAGTCATTAGGTCGACATGGGAAAAGGTCGACATGATTCTAGTTCGAAAGGTCATTAGTTCGACAGGTCATTAGTTCGACAAGGTCATTAGTTCGACATTGTCTATGTCGACATTCACACGGTCGACATGGAGTTTTTCACTGTTTTTTGAGCCAACATGTGCCGACAGGCGGTATTTCATGCCCTACCATCCACTAGGGCGTGGTGGGAGAATAAAATAGTGTGCCGAGCGTAGCGAGGCACCGTGCCCGACGCATAGCGAGGGGATGCAGTGCACTTTAAACTGTGTCCATGTCGACTGTGTTGACATTCAGGTAAAAAAACAGTGAAAAACCCCATGTCGACCTTGTGAATGTCGACATAGACAATGTCGAACTAATGACCTTGTCGAACTAATGACCTTTCGACCTAGAATCATGTCGACCTAGAATCATGTCGACCTTTTAGCATGTCGACCTAATGGATTCGACCTAATGACTTTCGACCATAATGCAATAGACCAAATGATCCCAACCCGTCTCTGTCTCTATCTCTAGATATGTCTCTATCTCTAGATATGTCTCTATCTCTAGATATGTCTCTATCTCTAGATATGTCTCTATCTCTAGATATGTCTCTATCTCTAGATATGTCTCTATCTCTAGATATGTCTCTATCTCTAGATATGTCTCTATCTCTAGATATGTCTCTATCTCTAGATATGTCTCTGTCTCTAGATATGTCTCTGTCTCTAGATATGTCTCTGTCTCTAGATATGTCTCTGTCTCTAGATATGTCTCTGTCTCTAGATATGTCTCTGTCTCTAGATATGTCTCTGTCTCTAGATATGTCTCTGTCTCTAGATATGTCTCTGTCTCTAGATATGTCTCTGTCTCTAGATATGTCTCTGTCTCTAGATATGTCTCTGTCTCTAGATATGTCTCTGTCTCTATCTCTAGATATGTCTCTGTCTCTATCTCTAGATATGTCTCTGTCTCTATCTCTAGATATGTCTCTATCTCTAGATATGTCTCTGTCTCTATCTCTAGATATGTCTCTGTCTCTATCTCTAGATATGTCTCTGTCTCTATCTCTAGATATGTCTCTGTCTCTATCTCTAGATATGTCTCTGTCTCTATCTCTAGATATGTCTCTGTCTCTATCTCTAGATATGTCTCTGTCTCTAGATATGTCTCTGTCTATATCTCTAGATATGTCTCTGTCTCTATCTCTAGATATGTCTCTGTCTCTATCTCTAGATATGTCTCTGTCTCTATCTCTAGATATGTCTCTATCTCTATATCTCTATATCTCTCTATCTCTATATCTCTAGATATGTCTCTATCTCTCTATCTCTATATCTCTAGATATGTCTCTATCTCTATATATGTCTCTATCTCTATATCTCTAGATATGTCTCTATCTCTATATATGTCTCTATCTCTATATCTCTAGATATGTCTCTATCTCTATATCTCTAGATATGTCTCTATCTCTATATCTCTAGATATGTCTCTATCTCTATATCTCTAGATATGTCTCTATCTCTATATCTCTAGATATGTCTCTATCTCTATATCTCTAGATATGTCTCTATCTCTATATCTCTAGATATGTCTCTATCTCTATATCTCTAGATATGTCTCTATCTCTATATCTCTAGATATGTCTCTATCTCTATATATGTCTCTATCTCTATATCTCTAGATATGTCTCTGTCTCTATCTCTAGATATGTCTCTGTCTCTAGATATGTCTCTGTCTATATCTCTAGATATGTCTCTATCTCTATCTCTAGATATGTCTCTGTCTCTATCTCTAGATATGTCTCTGTCTCTATCTCTAGATATGTCTCTGTCTCTATCTCTAGATATGTCTCTGTCTCTATCTCTAGATATGTCTCTATCTCTATATCTCTATATCTCTATATCTCTCTATCTCTATATCTCTAGATATGTCTCTATCTCTCTATCTCTATATCTCTAGATATGTCTCTATCTCTATATCTCTAGATATGTCTCTATCTCTATATCTCTAGATATGTCTCTATCTCTATATCTCTAGATATGTCTCTATCTCTATATCTCTAGATATGTCTCTATCTCTATATCTCTAGATATGTCTCTATCTCTAGATATGTCTATATCTCTAGATATGTCTCTATCTCTATATCTCTAGATATGTCTGTCTCTATCTCTAGATATGTCTCTGTCTCTATCTCTAGATATGTCTCTGTCTCTATCTCTAGATATGTCTCTATCTCTATATCTCTATATCTCTCTATCTCTATATCTCTAGATATGTCTCTATCTCTATCTCTATATCTCTCTATCTCTATATCTCTAGATATGTCTCTATCTCTATATCTCTAGATATGTCTCTATCTCTATATCTCTAGATATGTCTCTATCTCTATATCTCTAGATATGTCTCTATCTCTATATCTCTAGATATGTCTCTATCTCTATATCTCTAGATATGTCTCTATCTCTAGATATGTCTCTATCTCTATATCTCTAGATATGTCTCTATCTCTAGATATGTCTCTATCTCTATATCTCTAGATATGTCTCTATCTCTATATCTCTAGATATGTCTCTATCTCTAGATATGCCTATATCTCTAGATATGTCTCTATCTCTATCTCTAGATATGTCTCTGTCTCTATCTCTAGATATGTCTCTATCTCTATATCTCTATATCTCTATATCTCTCTATCTCTATATCTCTAGATATGTCTCTATCTCTCTATCTCTATATCTCTAGATATGTCTCTATCTCTATATCTCTAGATATGTCTCTATCTCTATATCTCTAGATATGTCTCTATCTCTATATCTCTAGATATGTCTCTATCTCTATATCTCTAGATATGTCTCTATCTCTATATATGTCTCTATCTCTATATCTCTAGATATGTCTCTATCTCTAGATATGTCTCTATCTCTATATCTCTAGATATGTCTCTATCTCTATATCTCTAGATATGTCTCTATCTCTATATCTCTAGATATGTCTCTATCTCTAGATATGCCTATATCTCTAGATATGTCTCTGTCTCTATCTCTAGATATGTCTCTGTCTCTATCTCTAGATATGTCTCTATCTCTATATCTCTATATCTCTATATCTCTCTATCTCTATATCTCTAGATATGTCTCTATCTCTCTATCTCTATATCTCTAGATATGTCTCTATCTCTATATCTCTAGATATGTCTCTATCTCTATATATGTCTCTATCTCTATATCTCTAGATATGTCTCTATCTCTAGATATGTCTCTATCTCTATCTCTAGATATGTCTCTATCTCTATCTCTAGATATGTCTCTGTCTCTATCTCTAGATATGTCTCTATCTCTATATCTCTATATCTCTCTATCTCTATATCTCTAGATATGTCTCTATCTCTATATCTCTATATCTCTCTATCTCTATATCTCTAGATATGTCTCTATCTCTATATCTCTAGATATGTCTCTATCTCTATATCTCTAGATATGTCTCTATCTCTATATCTCTAGATATGTCTCTATCTCTATATATGTCTCTATCTCTATATCTCTAGATATGTCTCTATCTCTAGATATGTCTCTATCTCTATATCTCTAGATATGTCTCTATCTCTATATCTCTAGATATGTCTCTATCTCTATATCTCTAGATATGTCTCTATCTCTATATCTCTAGATATGTCTCTGTCTCTATCTCTAGATATGTCTCTGTCTCTAGATATGTCTCTGTCTATATCTCTAGATATGTCTCTATCTCTATCTCTAGATATGTCTCTGTCTCTATCTCTAGATATGTCTCTGTCTCTATCTCTAGATATGTCTCTGTCTCTATCTCTAGATATGTCTCTGTCTCTATCTCTAGATATGTCTCTATCTCTATATCTCTATATCTCTATATCTCTAGATATGTCTCTATCTCTCTATCTCTATATCTCTAGATATGTCTCTATCTCTATATCTCTAGATATGTCTCTATCTCTATATCTCTAGATATGTCTCTATCTCTATATCTCTAGATATGTCTCTATCTCTATATCTCTAGATATGTCTCTATCTCTATATCTCTAGATATGTCTCTATCTCTAGATATGTCTATATCTCTAGATATGTCTCTATCTCTATATCTCTAGATATGTCTGTCTCTATCTCTAGATATGTCTCTGTCTCTATCTCTAGATATGTCTCTGTCTCTATCTCTAGATATGTCTCTATCTCTATATCTCTATATCTCTCTATCTCTATATCTCTAGATATGTCTCTATCTCTATCTCTATATCTCTCTATCTCTATATCTCTAGATATGTCTCTATCTCTATATCTCTAGATATGTCTCTATCTCTATATCTCTAGATATGTCTCTATCTCTATATCTCTAGATATGTCTCTATCTCTATATCTCTAGATATGTCTCTATCTCTATATCTCTAGATATGTCTCTATCTCTATATATGTCTCTATCTCTATATCTCTAGATATGTCTCTATCTCTAGATATGTCTCTATCTCTATATCTCTAGATATGTCTCTATCTCTAGATATGTCTCTATCTCTATATCTCTAGATATGTCTCTATCTCTATATCTCTAGATATGTCTCTATCTCTAGATATGCCTATATCTCTAGATATGTCTCTATCTCTATCTCTAGATATGTCTCTGTCTCTATCTCTAGATATGTCTCTATCTCTATATCTCTATATCTCTATATCTCTCTATCTCTATATCTCTAGATATGTCTCTATCTCTCTATCTCTATATCTCTAGATATGTCTCTATCTCTATATCTCTAGATATGTCTCTATCTCTATATCTCTAGATATGTCTCTATCTCTATATCTCTAGATATGTCTCTATCTCTATATATGTCTCTATCTCTATATCTCTAGATATGTCTCTATCTCTAGATATGTCTCTATCTCTATATCTCTAGATATGTCTCTATCTCTATATCTCTAGATATGTCTCTATCTCTATATCTCTAGATATGTCTCTATCTCTATATCTCTAGATATGTCTCTATCTCTAGATATGCCTATATCTCTAGATATGTCTCTGTCTCTATCTCTAGATATGTCTCTGTCTCTATCTCTAGATATGTCTCTATCTCTATATCTCTATATCTCTATATCTCTCTATCTCTATATCTCTAGATATGTCTCTATCTCTCTATCTCTATATCTCTAGATATGTCTCTATCTCTATATCTCTAGATATGTCTCTATCTCTATATATGTCTCTATCTCTATATCTCTAGATATGTCTCTATCTCTAGATATGTCTCTATCTCTATATCTCTAGATATGTCTCTATCTCTAGATATGTCTCTATCTCTATATCTCTAGATATGTCTCTATCTCTATATCTCTAGATATGTCTCTATCTCTAGATATGCCTATATCTCTAGATATGTCTCTATCTCTATCTCTAGATATGTCTCTGTCTCTATCTCTAGATATGTCTCTATCTCTATATCTCTATATCTCTCTATCTCTATATCTCTAGATATGTCTCTATCTCTCTATCTCTATATCTCTAGATATGTCTCTATCTCTATCTCTAGATATGTCTCTATCTCTATATCTCTAGATATGTCTCTATCTCTATATCTCTAGATATGTCTCTATCTCTATATATGTCTCTATCTCTATATCTCTAGATATGTCTCTATCTCTAGATATGTCTCTATCTCTATATCTCTAGATATGTCTCTATCTCTATATCTCTAGATATGTCTCTATCTCTATATCTCTAGATATGTCTCTATCTCTATATCTCTAGATATGTCTCTATCTCTAGATATGCCTATATCTCTAGATATGTCTCTGTCTCTATCTCTAGATATGTCTCTGTCTCTATCTCTAGATATGTCTCTATCTCTATATCTCTATATCTCTATATCTCTCTATCTCTATATCTCTAGATATGTCTCTATCTCTCTATCTCTATATCTCTAGATATGTCTCTATCTCTATATCTCTAGATATGTCTCTATCTCTATATCTCTAGATATGTCTCTATCTCTATATCTCTAGATATGTCTCTATCTCTATATCTCTAGATATGTCTCTATCTCTATATCTCTAGATATGTCTCTATCTCTAGATATGTCTCTATCTCTAGATATGTCTATATCTCTAGATATGTCTCTATCTCTATATCTCTAGATATGTCTGTCTCTATCTCTAGATATGTCTCTGTCTCTATCTCTAGATATGTCTCTGTCTCTATCTCTAGATATGTCTCTATCTCTATATCTCTATATCTCTCTATCTCTAGATATGTCTCTATCTCTATCTCTATATCTCTCTATCTCTATATCTCTAGATATGTCTCTATCTCTATATCTCTAGATATGTCTCTATCTCTATATCTCTAGATATGTCTCTATCTCTATATCTCTAGATATGTCTCTATCTCTATATCTCTAGATATGTCTCTATCTCTATATCTCTAGATATGTCTCTATCTCTATATATGTCTCTATCTCTATATCTCTAGATATGTCTCTATCTCTAGATATGTCTCTATCTCTATATCTCTAGATATGTCTCTATCTCTATATCTCTAGATATGTCTCTATCTCTATATCTCTAGATATGTCTCTATCTCTAGATATGCCTATATCTCTAGATATGTCTCTATCTCTATATCTCTAGATATGTCTCTAGATATCTCTCTATCTCTAGATATGTCTCTAGATATCTCTCTATCTCTAGATATGTCTCTAGATATCTCTCTATCTCTAGATATGTCTCTAGATATCTCTCTATCTCTAGATATGTCTCTAGATATCTCTCTATCTCTAGATATGTCTCTAGATATCTCTCTATCTCTAGATATGTCTCTAGATATCTCTCTATCTCTAGATATGTCTCTAGATATCTCTCTATCTCTAGATATAGCTATCTAGAGATATATATTATGAGACACTTACCCCCTCAGAGAAAGGATGGATCCGGCACACGGTAGTATAGGTGGAAAAAAAAGAGGTTTGTTAAGAGTGCAACATTGCACTAAGTGACGGCTGTCAGGTCAGCAGCTGTCACTTAGTGCAATGTTGCACTCTTAATAAACCTCTTTTTTTTCACCTATACTACCGTGTGCCGGGTCCATCCTTTCTCTGAGGGGGTAAGTGTCTCTTATTGCTCTTATGTTCCTGGCACCGGATTTTTATTGAAGCCACGAGTGCCAACCCGATACACCTACATACATATATATATATATATACCAGGATGTGGAACCCGGCACTCAAACTGTATAAGGGCAATGAAGGGTATATATACCTAAACGTGACACCTCCTCCAATTAATCAAATACAGAGAAAAAACATGATATGCTCACCTGTGTAACGGCGCGCTTCAGTCTCCCCGTCTGTTCTCCTCCAGCGTGTGAGTCCCAGCGTGTGACGTCACCCGCCGCGCACCTCGATGAGGGCGTTGCTAGGTAACCCACCACGCTACTACTCCGTGCTGTCAGAGCTCTCTAGACGGGAAACATCACGCGTAACCATCTTTAAAGTGCTAGCACTAGCACTTTAAAGATGGTTACGCGTGATGTTTCCCGTCTAGAGAGCTCTGACAGCACGGAGTAGTAGCGTGGTGGGTTACCTAGCAACGCCCTCATCACGGTGCGCGGCGGGTGACGTCACACGCTGGGACTCGCACGCTGGAGGAGAACAGACGGGGAGACTGAAGCGCGCCGTTACACAGGTGAGCATATCATGTTTTTTCTCTGTATTTGATTAATTGGAGGAGGTGTCACGTTTAGGTATATATACCCTTCATTGTACACTAGTGGGTTATCCCTGAGGACGAGCCAGGAGGCTCGAAACAATTGTTGGATGTAACACTTGCTATGTCTGCAATAAAGCACTTTTTTGAAAAGGATCTCCGTGTGACGCCCTGCTTGATCTAAGCCTTTGGACTGTATATATATATATATATATATATATATATATATATATATATATATATATATATATATATATATATATATATATATATATATTCTACATGCCGTTGGCATCACCTTCGCCACTTCTCATAATTAGCCCTTGAACATTTTAAGCTGCCATCAGGCCTTTTGTCCGGCCTTGATCTCTTTAATATGTAATATTGGAAAGATCAAATATGTGATTTTAAGGTACGCGGACACTGAGTGATTTGGCAAAAGATCTGGCAGTTCCCGACCAATTGAAATGACCAATCGCTGAAATCATTCCATGTGTATGAGCGACATAGATGCCGATGCGTGTATCCACCGGTCCTTGGTAGTGGTCTATGATCTTTCCTGCATGCAGAAAGATCATAGACCAATTTTTAGCTATGTGTAACAATCATTTCATGTGTATGCACGATTACCTATTGGTAAAACTGATTGACTGGCTCCCACCACCATCGTTAAAGATCAATCGTTTGTGTAATCATTTGCTCAATCGTTCTTCATTTGACACCAAATTCAATGTCTTGAGGAAATAAGGTAAACCTAAGGTTTAACTCTGATAGGCATAGTGGACTTTCCAAATGATTTTAGTGAGGGATGGAGGGGAGGGTTTTTTCCAATTCTGTGCTAACTCTGCTCTTGCAGCAATAAAGATGTAGCCTAGCATGTAGCAACCTGCTTTAGATAGGTTTCTCAGATAAACATGTAACAATGTTTTTTTTTTTTTTTTTAAACAACTTTTTTTTATTAAGTCAAAGCATCATTTCAAAACCAGATACATTGCTGAGCATTCAAGCATGTGATTCAGATATCATACATTCAGATACATGAGGTGAGGTTAGGTTACATAGTAAACATAGGTTTCCGCATTATTATAACATGTGTACAGGATATCGAGCTTAACAAAAGAGGAGAACACATTATTCTAGGACTAGCGGAGGATCATTGAGTAACATCTGTTCCTCGTACCAACGGGTGTTTTGGAAACATTGATGGAGCGTTTGTTTAGTCGATTATAGGTAACGTTTCCATGTAGCTGTTCCAGGTAGCAAAGAACTGTTTGGTACGTGAGTCCTTTTGGAGGGAGGCCTCCAACCAGTCCATGTGGGAAAAAAAAAACAGTTTGTCTTTGAACATCGCCAGGGCTGGAGGGGAGGATTGGATCCATACTTGAAGGATCGTTTTGCGGGCAGCAGATGAAATTGCCAGCATTAATTTTTTGATGGGTTTGGGGACTCTAATTTCCTCCGGTAGGATGCCAAATATGGCCCATTCCGGGGTGAGCGGGGTGTAATTTACCAAGTTTTCGTTGGCAAAATCACGAACATCTGTCCAGAATCTCTGAACTAACGGGCATGCCCAGAATCAATGATATAGGTCAGCTTGAGGGTTATTACATCTGGAGCATCTAGAATTTGCATCTGGAACCCTCGTGAGGTAGAAATGTATGATCGGTGGAAAATGTTTAGGTACATTTCCGAGAACTTGGCCATTGGGAATGTCGTGATTGAGGTCTGTAAGCTCTTTAACAAAGTGTCTGTTAGGGAAGGGAAGTGTTCTAACCATTGGTTCAAGCCTGTGCGTTGTGATGAATAGTCAATAGGAATTTGTAGTAAGTAGAGATCGTTTTTTTAGGTAGGGGGGAGCCAAGAGTACATTGTCAAGATCATTATTCCAATCTCTTTCCGGGATAAGTTTAGAAATCTTTTCAGTGTACGATTGGGCTTGAATTAAATTTAAGTTAAGAGTGGTTATAATAGGATATTCTCTAGAGGCTTCTAAGAAAGTGAGTGGTTTGTGGGTTTGGGAGTCTATTAACTGTCCTACTCTATATAATCCCGCATTTTTAAAGCTCGTAAAGAGGGATGGGGCGCTACCTTCATGGAACTGGGGGTTTCGTAGGAAAGGCAGATGTATGGAGTGGTTTGGGTTCAAGTGAAAAGTGTGGCGTAAAGTTAGCCATAATTTACGGACGGACATTAAGAGGGGGTTGAGGTGTATTTCCGGAGGGATGTCACTATCCCCTAGGTGTAAAAAGGCGGTTAGGGAGGTATGAGCTAGAAAGTTTTGTTCTAGGGTGGTGCTAGCATAAGTGTGATTCGTGAGTAACCAGTCTTTAAGGTATCTGAATACCGCCGCTTGATTATGTATCGTTATGTCTGGGAAATTAATGCCGCCATTCCATTTGGGTTGAGTTAATTTTATCATACCAATCCTTGCTCTCCCCTTGTTCCAAATAAAAGTTCGGAACAGTTTCGGGATAGTGAGGGTATCTGATTTTGTAAGTAGAAGGGGCAACACTTGGATTTGGTATAAGAGTTTATGGAAATATATAATTCGCAGGAGATTCGCCCTGCCCAAGTAGGACAGCTGGAGATGGCCCATTCTGTTTAGGTCTTTAGCGAGATTTTTGATAGTTTTACTTATGTTATAGGTATACAGGTTTTGTATATTTTTGGGCAGGGTTGTGCCTAAATAAGTCAGGCGACCCTTAGCCCATCTTATGGGTAGCTGTGAGGCCCATTTGGGGTGTGAAAATCCCTGCTTTAAATATAGAATTTCAGACTTTTCCAAATTAATTTGGAACCCGGACAGCTGGCCTGAACTATGTAAAAGATCTAGGAGAGGGCATAAAGCAGTTTTGGGGTTTGCGATGTATATTAAGACATCGTCAGCGAATGCAGTTGTTTTAATTTCCATATTGCCCACATGTATTCCCTGTAGGGTAGGCCAAGATTCAATTAGTCTGAGTATGGGGTCTAAGGAGAGGTTAAACAAGATCGGGGAGAGAGGGCATCCCTGCCTAGTTCCTCTGTACATCCGGATGGGTGTACTCTTAGTTCCATTAATAAGTAAAGATGTGTTTGGGGTGTCGTAGAAGAATTTTACCAGGTTTATAAAATGAGGTCCGAAAGAGTAGGCTGATAATGTTAGGAATAAGAAGGGCCAGGAAACGGTGTTAAATGCCTTATGGGCGTCTAGGCTCAATAACATGTGTGGGACATTGGGGCGGAGATTGGAAGTAGTTACCGAGGCGATTGCAGTGCGAATACCCTTAACGGATTGTCGCCCCGCAACAAACCCCATTTGGGCAGGTGAGATGATTTCTGAAAAGGATTGTATTCTAGTTGCCATAATTTTAGATAGGAGCTTAAAATCTACATTTAAGAGAGTAATGAGGCGGTACGAGTCCAACTTCATGGAGTCACGTCCGGGTTTTAGGATTAAGGTCGTATATGCCGCGTTAAATGTGGGATATGAAGGTTGGGACTTATGGATAGTCTGGTAGAGTTCTAACAATGCCGGGATGATGTCTGGTTGTAGTATTTTGTAATATTCCCCAGAAAATCCGTCTGGCCCCGGGGATTTATTTGTTTGAAGGGACGAAATGGCTTGGGTCAGCTGTGATGTCTTTGTCTAACATTTCTATTTGGGATTGGGAGAGAGAGGGTAGTCTAGAGTCTCTAAGTAGTTGGTCCATTTGTGCATAATCGGGGGGGTCAGCCGAGTAAAGTGTGGTGTAGAAAGTTTGGAATGCATTGACTATGTCCTGCGTCCTTGTCAGGAGTGGGGAATCGCTAGTTTACTTTATGGATGTGATATGGCTCCTGCGATGGAAGGGTTTAGTTAAGTTTGCTAATAAGCGCTCAGTGCGGTTACCCCATCTATAATACCTTTTTTTCTATCATTCTTATGGGATACAGGGAAGTCATTCTTAACGATGGGGAAAAGAGCATATCTGAAGGAGACCGGCACATATAAAACTTTATACTGGGTGTACTGGTTCCTCCCCTCTGCTCCCCTCCCTCCAGCCAGTTTGAGAAATGTGCCTCAGGAGAAGCACGCGCCAGGAAGAGCTCCAGAGAGTTTTATCTTCTGTTTAATTTCTTTATTATTTTGGGGCTGCTGTTTGGACTTAACAGCAGTCCTGCATCGTGGGAGACTAGGGGAAGGGTTCAACTGCTGGCCACTTCAAGGTACCGAGCTGTCCCTGCCCTGGGTGTTGTTACCGCGGGCATTGCACTGCAGCGCGCACACCCCTGGCATGCCGCACACCCCTAGTCCAGTCTGAAGACGTCAGTGGTGAGTATTACCGTGGGGTCCCTGGGTTACTGTGTGGCAAGATGGCGCTGCACAGGGACCGCGCAACCCCCTGCCTACACTGGGACAGGGTACTGCCTCCTGTATTGTCCAGGGCAGTTACCAAAGAGGTTTGGACATTCCCCAATGTCAGTCTCAGAATAAAACGCAGGTAAGCTCCGGCGCCATTACGCTGGGCGGAGCTTACCCAGAGTGGGACCAAGCTCTGTGAGGGCGCCAAAACCTGCTTCTTCCCTGGCTGCTGGAAACGCCATTATACTGCTCCAGACACTCCTCAGCGGTGTGGAACAGAGGGAATCTGCTTGCAGAGACAGCTTCAGGTTTTCAGCGCTTGTGTACTTGTACACTTGCCTGCATGCACTGTAAAGTACTGTTAACATTACTGTACTGTTTACCAGCTCTTAGAATCGGAGAGCTAAGGTTGTTTGGTGTATTGGTCCCCTCCATTATCCTCTGTACACCACCCCACTAGCTTGTTAAGCTGTACAAGATCAGATATAACTACACCTAGTAATTATCTGGATAAATCACACTGCATATCCACTGTGTTTGCGCTGTGTGTGAGGGGAGACTGTTTGTTTGTCACAATGGTGAGGAAACTTACATGTATGGTGTGCAGTGATAAGTTTGTGCCAGCATCTTCACAGGTTACTTGTGGGCCATGTATGTCCCCACAAAGCAATGGGGTCCCCCCACAACTTACGGGGCAGCAGAGTAGCACACAAGACAGCTCACAAGAGCCTGCCTGGGCAGCAGGGATGAAAGCCATGCTTGAAACTGTAACTACACAGTTAACTGCTACTGCAGCACAGACCCAGAGGGTGCAGAGGGAGCTTGCTATCCTTTCTGCCAGAGTTGATATAATCACTCCTACCCCTGGGTATACTCGTAAGAGAAGTGCCCCCTCTCAAACCCCTGATTCTGGGGCTGATGATGGGGAGGATGATGATGTGGGAGATGCAGACGCAGGTGATGAGGACAAAGGGGGGGCCCTAGACTGCACACCCTGTAGAGAGGTGCTACCTTGCTGAGATTTTTAGCTGTATGCAAAACAGAGGGGGGTTGCAGATGCACTATGCAATCATTACTGCTAACGTATTCCTTTTATAATTAATTTCTGAGGATGTTAGCATACATTTGGCCAAATATATCTACCTGCTCACCACGTTAAGGTCTCCTCATTAGAGCAGGTCCCTAGCACTATGGGGTTCATGCCTGGGGCACAGGGCACCCCCAAGCCAGTCCAGCAAAACCACCCCAGGGCATCACATAAATAAAATATAGCTGTGAAGTGTAATAGAGTGTATAGCAGTGATTTTCAACCTTTTTACCTTGCGGCACACTAAATAAGATTTTAAAATTGCCAAGGCACACTATGAGATCCCCATATTGGCCCCCATAGGAAAGAAATCAAACCTATTGGCCCCCATATAAAAAAACAAACACACTGGTCCCCACAGGTAACAAAAATAATATACATTGTCTCCATACATGAAAAGAAGAGACCAGTAAATAACCGTTGAACTGGTGGTGGCTGTAAACTGGTTTGGGCATCTCTAGATCTGGGGGCACACTTGAGAACAGCTCAAGGCACACTAGTGTGCCACGGCACAGTGGTTGAAAAACACTGGTGTATAGTGTCATAGAATGTAGGGTATGTGTAAGCAACTAATAGTGATAAAGGGTGTGTCAAAAAGAAAAAATTGTGAAAAAATACATATAAATACAGACATACATAGAAAAATGATATGTTTATGTGAGTCTATGTGTAAAGTAGCAATACCCTGGAGTGGTCCAGCCAGACAAGCCCAGGGGGGCCCAGCACCCAGACAATTACCCCAAGAAAACTGATATTTGTAAATTATTAGGACTTAATTGGAATTATGCCTTCATCACAGTTGTGCAGTCATTGCTAGTCCCTGCTTGGGGGTGCCCTGTGCCCCAGGCATGAACCCCATAGTGCTAGGGACCTGCTCTAATAAGGAGACCTTAACGTGGTGAGCAGGTAGATATATTTGGCCAAATGTATGCTAACATCCTCAGAAATTAATTATAAAAGGAATACATGTTAGCAGTAATGATTGCATAGTGCATCTGCAACCCCCCTCTGTTTTGCAGGTGATGAGGAGCCTGATGCTTCAGTCACTGCTGCGGGGCACAGAGCCATTAATTATGTCAATCAGGGAGGTGTTGGACCTTCCCTTAGCTGAATCCTCTGAAGGGGATGCTTTCTTTGCTACTCAGAAAAAGCAACAGGTTGTTTTCCCTGAGCAGGCTGACCTGGAAAGTACTTTCAAGTCAGCATGGAAAAACCCAGAAATGAGTTTTAAAGTGGCTAAAATTTAGAGCCACGTTCCCTTTTGATCCTGCGGGACGCAAGGTGTGGGAGGAGCCACCGGAGGTTGATTCTTCTGTGTCTCGCTTAGCAAAAAAGATGGTGCTTCCAGTACCAGGGTCGTCTTCACTGAAAGACGCCACGGACAGAAAGGTTGAAAACACCCTTAAGTCCATTTTTACTGCGAGTGGCGTGTGTCAGCGTCCTGTCTTAGCAAGTTGTTATATGGCTAAGTCTATATACACGTGGGCCTCCCAGATCCAGGAAGGTCTTCTGGGTGACATGACAGTAGCGCAGGTGTCTGAAAAATTGCACCATATTCAGGACACAGCTAAAGTTCTGTGTGAAGCGCCGAAGGAGTTAGGAGCCATTAACGGCCGTAACTCAGCCATGGCAGTGTCAGGGCGCAGATCCCTCTGGCTGCAGCAGTGGGTAGCTGACGCTGACTGCAAACAGAGTGTAGAAAACCTCCCCTTCACAGGCGGCAGGTTGTTTGGGAGTGATTTAGAGGAGTTAATCTCTAAAGCCACGGCAGGGCAGTCCACATTCCTGCCATCAACCCCACAGGCGCCCAAGCGTCCCTTTCAATCTCACTCCCAGCAGTCCTTTCGGACAAGTAAATTCCGCCCTAAAGCCAGGGGTGGTTCAAATGCTGTACTGGTCGGGAAGGGGGGAGAGTTGGGAATGTACCCGCGCACACTATATGGTAAGTGGTATTATACAAACAGTGATGGTTGTTAAATAGTTATTCCACAATTTGTAGAGGGATTCCTTGACACTATAAAAGTGCCGACATAATTCTTGAATGTGGAGGTGCTCCCCTGAGAGTATAGGCATATATGTTAGGGGAAGAGAAAAGTACTCTCCTTTGTTTGGGGGCACACTTATGAAAATAAAGAATTTTTTTTTTATTAAATTCAATGATGATGTAAAGATGAATTATATTAATACATAACTTTAAATTTTTCATTTATTAAAATACTTTTGTTTACAAACAATCAAACAACACAAAACATATATTGCAGGGATATTCAAAAAAGTCCTCTGCTGGATAAATCTCCTAGATTGTAGTCTCTAGGTGAAGCACTATCAGTAATTTCTGAAAGCTTAGTGAGGTATTAATACTTTATGGTTCCGGTCAATTCCCCATATCAATAATACTTGCCTAATTCCATTATTCACCAAGTGTCAGTTTAAATATATAATTGTGACTGGTAATAGGTAGGCAGATGTATTCCCCCTCGTTAGGGAGATGGGAAAATAGCGCTAGGGTTTCCTCAGGTTAGTAAGTAGTTTTATTAGCATATAGTTATAAGATGACTTGTATCTCTCTGTGCCCAAAGAAAAGATCTAGGTTAGCAAAAAAGGAGTATCTACTGTCTCCACCTTTCTTCTGAGCAAGGTGCCCTGTTGACACTTATAGGGCCTACACACATCCCGATTTTGGCCAGAGATATAGCATGCCAGATTTAGCATAGCAGATTTCCTTTGAGCACAAAATCATCTATATTGCTTAGAACGTGCAAAATGTGTCAACGATATGCCTCAGCGATTCTGCTTAGCGATTTAAGCATGCCAGATTCTTCTCAAGCATGGAGAAAAAGTAAAAAAAACTCATTTAAATAAAAATGGGCAGTTCAAAGGGCTGGGGGAGTTCTTGTGGAGTTTTAAGGGGAGAGACGTCAGGAGAAGTGTTGCAAAGAGTACCTGTTCATAATAGCACCTTACCAGAGTGTTTGCAGTACTTTCTCTTCACTCCTCACCCCTTGAAAAAGATTATTTTTCAAGGGGAGAGAAGTCAGGAGAAGTGTTGCAAAGAGGAACCATACCTGTACATAATTGAACTTAAAATTAACAATAAATAACATTATGAAATGACACCATACCGTGTTTTTTATAATTTATTGCGGTACTTGTTTCCTAGCACGGCCACAATCTTAAGTAATCGTGTCCCTTACTTAAGGGACACGATTACCCCCGATGGACCCGATTTCTTTTGAAATCAGGTCCATTTTGCCGGCTAGGAGACAATATCGGGGGCATCGCGTCGGTCGGACCATTAACATTGGTCCCGACGCGACCGACGCGATGCCCCCGATATTTCCATAGGCTTCAATGTTAAAAAATATTTTAACATTGAAATCTTGTCGGGAAAGGTAAAATATCGGGGGCATCGCGTCGGTCGGGACCATTAACATTGGTCCCGACGCGATGCGACGCGATGCCCCCGATATTTCCATAGGCTTCAATGTTAAAAAATATTTTAACATTGAAATCTTGTCGGGAAAGGTAAAATATCGGGGGCATCGCGTCGGTCGGGACCATTAACATTGGTCCCGACGCGATGCACCCGATTTTTGCATAGGCTTCAATGTTAAAATATTTTTTAACATTGAAATGCTGTAAAAATGTGAAAAAATGTGAAATGGGCCAATATGACCCATTTCACATTATAGATGTCCCCGTCGTGACCCCACGATAGACGCCAACCCGAAGCGTGGCGAGCGCAGCGAGCCCGCGAGGGGCGGCGGTACGCGTCCTCCGACCTTTTTTATGCCCTACTATCCACGTCGGCGTGGAGTGAGAATAGAATAGTGTGGCGAGCGCAGCGAGCCACCGAGCCCGAAGCGTGGCGAGCGCACGCGGATACCTTCACAGTTATACGCGTCCCCTTGCGGGCTTCACAGGTGTCCGTGGCGACGCGGACACCTGTGAAGCCCGCGAAGGGACGCGTTTACCTGTGAAGGTATCCGCGTCCCCTCGCGGGGCTCGCCACGCTTCGGGCTCGCTGCGCTCGCCACACTATTCTATTCTCACTCCACGCCGACGTGGATAGTAGGGCATGAAAAGGTCGGAGGACGCGTACCGCTGCGCTCGCCTTGCTTCGGGTTGGCGTCTATCGTGGGCTGGGGTTAACGCGCTTAAATTTGGGGGGGTTGGGAATTTTTTTCATTGAATCCAATGTAAAATTGGGTCCCAGGGACCCAATTTACATTGGATTCAATGAAAAAAATCGGGTCAAAAATCGGTCGGTCGCGTCGATCGCATCGCATGCGACCAAATCGCATGCGATGCGATCGACCCGATTTTTCCGACACGACCACCCCGATCTGAATCGGTGTGGCCGTGCTAGGAAACAAGTACCTTTATTGCAAATACTATAAAAGTATAAAATTGAACACCACTGGATTCATCAACAATATCAGGCCGAGAAATGCCTCTGGCCCAAAGACTTTTCAAACAAACAAAGGGATCAGGCCAACAAACTCACAACAGTATACTAGAGCCAACAGAAGTGATGACTCACAAAATGTGCAAAGAAGAGATAGCAAAGGTAAGGACAGTCTTCAGTGAAGGACATACAACAGTGACTGATAACGCATCATTCTGGAGTCAGGGCCAAATGACGTATACAAGCAGACATTATAGTCTACACGGAATCAAACGCATGGAAGAGCAATTTTTTCAACTTTAAAAATTTGGAATTTTTTTGTTTTTGAAATTTATAACGGATAATAAACAGCATCGTCCTGTCCTTGTGTACTCGAACGCTGAGTACATTCCATTGGACAGACTGCTGGTGGTGGCTGATGTGGGCGGGTTGGGTGAAGGGGCTCCCGTCGTGTTAGGGGCAAGCTGCGGAGGAATTGCCGGCGGATTACTATAGGGTTGGTGGTAGGGATACTGTGGCGAGGGTCCGCAAGATGTGTAATGCATCGGGTCGCGCATTAATTTCAGGTCATCAGGAATGTTTTTATCCTGGGCCCGAATTATTGCGTCGTACACGATGCATTTGAATTTCCGACGGGTGTCGTCATCCATTGAACGCATCTCCGAGTCTACCTATTTGAAAATTGCCGAATTGAATCAATAGGCTTATTAAACCTTGCCTCCGCAAATTGAAAAAATTGCTCAGAGCTGCCGGCTACAGATCTTTGGCTGTCTTCTTCCTCTGCCTGGGTGGTGGCGTTGGCAGGGGGGTAGAGGTCGAGGTTTCCACTTCCTGACACTCTTGATATGCAGCCGCTGTAGTCTCGGACGTCTCCGCAAACAGCTCCGGAGTAGCATCCTGTAAAATAAAATACGTTAGGACCATGAATAATGATGACATGTCGCATATCTATATGTGTTCAAACTTACCAGATCCTGGCTCTCCTCCTCTTGCCTAATTGGAGGCACAGGATCCATGCTATTCTGTCCATGCGTTTTCGATTCTTTCTCCAGCAGGAAGTGCATTTGATCGTAGTACCATAACGTTGGCTTGTATACGTCATCGGCACCGGCTCCAGAACTCTGCGACTCAGTCACTTTTGCGTGCTCCTTCACAAAGACGGTCCTCAAATTCGCTATCTTCTTCGTCACACATTCCATGGTGGCATCACTTCTGTTGGCTTTAGCATAGGCCAGCAAAGCATTGTAGGCCTGATCCCTTTTCTGTTTGTTTGAAAAGTCTTTGCTGGTAATTTGCCACAGGCATTCATGGGCCCGATAGATGTCAATGAACCCAGTGGTGAATTTTTTGGAAGAATTCTGCTTTGCCATTTCTGTGTGAATAATATGGTATAAAATGTAAATACATAATTAACATATATGCATCCACCATTATGTACATAAACAGTCCAAACTAGGTCAGCTTACAATCTATTGTCCCTACCACATGTACATGCGCACACATTCACTGTTTTTTTTAGGGGGTCTGGTAAGACAATTTACCCCATCATAGACATGCAAGTAAACAACACATGACTAGCTTTTGCAATGTGCCATCACCCCAGAGCAAAACCACATGACTAGCTTTTGCAATGTGCCAACACCCCAGAGCATGCAAGTTAAAACCACATGACTAGCTTTTACAATGTGCCATCACCCCAGAGCATGCAAGCAAAAACCACATGACTAGCTTTTACAATGTGCCATCACCCCAGAGCATGCAAGCAAAAACCACATGACTAGCTTTTACAATGTGCCATCACCCCAGAGCATGCAAGTTAAAACCACATGACTAGCTTTTACAGTGTGCCATCACCCCAGAGCATGCAAGCAAAAACCACATGACTAGCTTTTACAATGTGCCATCACCCCAGAGCATGCAAGCAAAAACCACATGGCTAGCTTTTGCAATGTGCCATCATCCCTCTCCAAACTTGCGCTGGGGGCAGCGGGCATCACATGACACCCTTACCCAGAAGCATGCTTTATTTTATAACATTGGTGGCACAGTGGTCGCCTCACATCACCCCAAACATCATTGTGCCCATGTTCTTGCGCGGCGGGTGCAGCGTGCATCACGTGACACCCTCACCCAGAAGCATGCTTTATTTTATAACATTGGTGGCACAGTGGTCGCCTCACATCCCCCCAAACATCATTGTGCCCATATTCTTGCGCTGGGGGGGCAGCGCGTGGCGGGTGCAGCGCGCATCACGTGACACCCTCACCCAGAAGCATGCTTTATTTTATAAAATTGGTGGCACAGTGGTCGCCTCACATCCCCCCAAACATCATTGTGCCCATATTCTTGCGCTGGGGGGGCAGCGCGCATCACGTGACACCCTCACCCATAAAGTTTACATTGGTGGCACAGTGGACCCCTCTCATTACCACCCCACCCCACCTGTAATCAGTGCGTTGGTGGTGCATAGTAGATAGCATAGTACTTACCAGCTCCGGAGGGTTCACAGCGCGTGGTGTCTGACAGCATCAGCATGTGCAGAATGAAGAGGGCGGCTCAGGGAGTGTCCAGATGAGAAAAATCGGTGGTCACTTGAGCACAAAAAAAAGACACCACACAAAAGGCGCCCGATATGCAGGGTCTTGCTAAACGATTTTGCTAGATTGATGGGACATGCTCATTCTTCATCTTAATGCGATTTAGACGCGCGGGGCCGCGCATCTATATCGGTTTAGCCCCCACACCGATGTATGCTTAGTTTCTAAGCGACCTTGCTAAATCGCTTAGAAAATGGCACAAAATCGGCATGTGTGTAGGCCCCATTAGTCAGTGCAGGGTCTAGCCGAGCTCGTCAGTGGGGAGATGAGAGTACTTGTAAAGATAGAATCACAGATGTGATAGAGACGTCTTATGTTAGTCGTGTTAGTAAGCTTCTGCTACCCAGCGACAACTGCGTTAAATTTTAGTAGAGTGTCTGCTTTCCCCTTATTCAGGTTTAAGGTGCCCTGTTGGTCTTACACCAGTGCAGGGTCCTGCCGAATTCCTTTTCTGGGGATGAGAGTACTCTTAAATAATAGTGGGTGCCTTTATAGGAAAAGATAGATCTATCTGTACAATATGCTGCTATATCCTATTGCAAAGGGATGCATTGGTAGGAAATGAGCGATATTGTCAGACAAATTTCTGCCTAGAGAGGCATATTGTGAGAACAGGAGAGCGATATATATATATATATATATATATATATATATATATATATATATATATATATATATATATATTATAAAAAATAGGGGAGATTAGTTTGTCCCTGATTAATGGATAGCGATGTGAGCAATATGTTTCAAGTATTCCTGGTGTTGGCTACTATTGTAGCATATATACAAAGGTATCCATTAGTAGCTAACAGATCGTTTTTGCACAAACTCATAAACAATTTTAATTCATTGATTGTGCGTGCGTCCTGTTGCTGTTAAAACATGTCACTTTATGTAATTTGCTTACTAACAACGGTATATATAGTCAGATACTGCAGAAGTAATTTCTCCTATGTAAATATATGTGTGTGTCCACACTGCACTGGCCCCGGTGACCAGATGCCGGGATTACAATTAATACACGTGCACTTCTAATGTAACATTAGTGGGTTAGCCTTTAGTAAAATGCTGTGTGGTCAGGTATATTTTATTCCACAATTGTGGACTTACCGCCGTTATGCTATGTGATCGCAGCTTACCCGTGCCTGAGGAATCGCCGCGCTACTTTCTCCAGGAGATGCCGGTGGCGCTGCTTGTGCGCGTCAGCACACACAGCGTCTCTGTGTGTGACAGGAGCAGACAGCTGTTTCACTTAGACAAGCTTCGTCAGTGCTACTGGACGAGGTGCAAATCACAGGGTTTTTAAATTGTTGCCCTGGGATAGGCTAAGAGAAGTGGGTGTGTGCGTCAGTCTCAATTAAGTGGTTGGTGCACTGGAATGGCTAGTTGCCTATCGAGTTCTCAAGGTGGAGAGTTCAAATTGTACAATGTGTACGGGACTCATAACATTCTCCATATGATTGTTCAATGTGTGCGGGGCTTTTAAATACAGTCCCTTATGTATGAGGTTCAATTTTTTTTGGATGCAGTTCCCGTGTGGAGAGGAAAAAGTCAAAGAATATCAAAAAATGTGTATATAGAGAGCATATATAAGTTATGTTTATTGTCGGGAAAAGGAAGGGGAAATTATGTCCCTCTATTCATGCAAATATAATCCGCCGATTCATTATGGGAAAAACAATATAAATTATCAAATTATAAAGATATTTAAAAGTGTTTCCACGAAACTGGACGGTGATAATATAGGATATAGCCGCTAATTCCCTTTATTGGGTCTAATTAAGTGTCTATTGATTCAATCGAAGGGATCCGGCGTATATGAATATTATTATCGCGGGGACAGGGAAAAGGAAAAAGGTCACACACGTATTCTAGCACAGTGTGAAAGCTGATAGCCTGCATCCCATGCAATATACAGATGCACGGGAATACAGCAAAGACCATCGTCAGCTTAGTATCAGAGAGGCGGAGGTCCGCGGTTCAGACTCATGCCATGATAGTGTATTGGTTCAAATGCTACCAGAGGCTCCCGGGGTAAATTCAGGAAGCCTTCTACTTCGGCCACCTCAGAGCGGCCATCCGTCGCAGCTGCAGGTAAACCCGCAGCATGACGGTGGGGCTCCACCAATAGCTCCGGCAGAGGTGGGAGCCAGACCGGCGTTCTTCAGCCATGTTTGGGAAGCCTCGTGCCTCAATGCTTGGGTACAGGCTCTTATTACGCACGACTACAAGCTGGAGTTTGCAGTACAGTTACCTCCAGAGGTTCTTCAAATCAATCCTTCCAGCGACCCCAGAGCAGCAAGCAATCCAAAAGCTGGTACAGGCCAGGGTGATAACCCCGGTCCCTCCCCTAGAGAGGGGGCAGGGTTATTACTCAAATTTATTTGTAGTCCCAAAACCGGACGGGTCAGTGCGCCCGATTCTGAATCTAAAATCCCTGAATCCCTTCTTGACGGTAACCAAGTTCAAGATGGAGTCCTTGCGGGCCATGATAGCGGCACTGGAGGAGGGGGAGTTCTTGGCGTCCTTGGACGTGAAGGACACCTACCTTCACATCCCAATATGGGCCCCTCATCAGAAATACCTGAGGTTTGCGCTACTGAACGATCACTATCAGTTCCACGCACTGCCGTTCGGCCTGTCCTCAGCCCCGCGCATATTCACCAAGGTGATGGCGGAGATGATGGTGGTTCTAAGGAAACAAGGTATTTGTGTGATACTATACTTGGACGACCTGCTGGTAAAGGCGTTGTCGCCAGAGGAATTGCAGGCAGCCTTACAAGTTACCATACAGACCCTGTCGGGTCATGGTTGGCTCCTGAACTTAGCAAAGTCCTCTCTGATCCCTTCACAGAGACTCCAGTTCCTGGGGATGGTGCTGGACACGGCTCTCATGAGTGTCCCTGCCACAGGACAAAATTGTAGACATTCAACAGCTGGTCACAGACTTGTTGAAACCCCCCCAGGTGACGGTGCACAAGTGCATTATCCTGTTAGGAAAGATGGTGGCCTCCTTCGAGGCTCTCCCATTCGGGAGGTTTCACAGCAGGACTTTCCAGCTCGACCTCCTGAGCAAGTGGTCCGGTTCACACCGCCAGATGCATCGGCGGATTGTGTTGTCATCTCGGACCAGACTGTCACTACAGTGGTGGCTCCACACGCCCAACCTACAAGCAGGGCATCGGATTGGCATCCAGGATGCGAGCCTCCTGGGATGGGGTGCAGTGACCATGGGTCAGTCCTTTCAGGGCAAATGGACCCTATGGGAAACACTTCTCCACATCAACAACTTGGAGTTACGTGCTGTGTATTATGCACTTCTGAAGGCGGCCCCTCTCCTCAGCGGACAGGCGGTCCGCATCCAATCAGACAATGCCACTACTGTGGCTTTTCTGAACAGGCAGCGCGGGACCAAAAGCAGACCCTGCATGCGGGAAGCAACAAAGATCCTGTCCTGGGCAGAGAGTCACTGTCAGGCTCTTTCTGCCATATTCATACCCGGGGTGGACAACTGGGAAGCAGACTTCCTCAGTCGCCACGAGCTCCATCCCGGGGAATTCAGTTATTACCATTACCATTATTATTATACCACCAGGTATTCAGTTCTCTGATGGCTCGGTGGGGGACCCCACTAGTAGACTTGATGGCATCAAGACACAATTGGAAAGTATCCAGGTACTTCTCCAGGGCAAGAGACCCTCAGGCAGAAGGAGTGGATGCCCTCTCCATACCGTGGACGTTCAACAGCCTAGTTTATGTCTTCCCACCGATTCCCCTAGTGGCTCGGCTGCTAAGGAAGATAAGAAGAGATGGAGCTGAGGTGATCCTTGTGGCTCCGGACTGGCCATGAAGAGCGTGGTACCCAGAGCTTCTAAGTCTGCAAAGGGACTCGTGGCGCCTACCTCTGCAAAGAGACCTGCTCATGCAAGGACCGTGTGTCTTCCAGGCCTTGGAACAGCTGCGTTTGACGGCCTGGAAGTTGAGCGGCAGATCCTGACACAGAAGGGATTTCACACTTCAGTCATCAGAACTATGACAAGTGCAAGAAAACAGGTAACGGCTGCACATTACCACCATATCTGGAAGAGATATGTGGGTTGGTGTGAGCAGGAAAAGTTTACTCCTTCGGAGTTTTAAACTTGAAAGGTTTCTTAGATTTCTTCAATCAGGTCTAGACCTGGGCCTACGTTTAGGCTCCTTGAAGGTGCAGGTATCTGCACTATGTCTTTTTTCAAAAGAAGCTGGCTAATATACCTGAAGTGTAGACATTTCTGCAAGGAGTATTGCATATACAGCCTCCTTTTGTGGCCCCTACTCCACCATGGGACTTGGATGTCGTTCTGACGTTCCTAAAATCCTCCTGGTTTGAGCCATTGGAGGAAATTGATCTGAAATATCTGACATGGAAGACGGTGGTCTTACTAGCCCTAGCTTCGGCTAGTAGGGTCTCTGAGCTAGGGGCATTAACTTGCAAGAGCCCATATTTGATCTTCTATGAAGACAGGGCAGAATTGCGCACTAATCCGTGTTTTCTGCCTAAAGTGGTGTCTGCGTTCCATGTGAACCAGCCAATTGTGGTTCCTGCTAGTGGGCCTCATTCTGAGGTGCCAACATCTTTGGATGTGGTAAGGATTCTTCGTGTCTACATCAGGAGAACAGCGAGAATTCGCAAGACTGATGGACTTTTTGTCCTTTACGATTCCCAAAAGATAGGGTGTCCTGCTTCTAAGCAGTCTATTGCACGATGGATCTGTGCAACCATTAAACAGGCTTATGTGGTAGCAAAGCTTCCTATGCCTGCTGGGGTGAAAGCCCACTCAACTCGTTCAGTGGGGACTTCCTGGGCGGCTGCCCGAGGAGTATCGGCCTTACAATTGTGTAGAGCTGCCACATGGTCAGGCCAACACACTTTTGTCAAGTTTTACAAATTTGACGCTCTGGCCACTGAAGATACTCAGTTTGGGCAAGCGGTGCTGCAGCAATAAGTTCCGCACAATCCCGCCCGTTCTGATGTCTTTGGTATATCCCCATCGTTAAGAACGACTTCCCTGTATGCCATAAGAATGATAGAGAAAATAGGATTTTAATACCTACCGTTAAATCCTTTTCTCAAAGTTCTTATGGGATACAGGGCGCCCGCCTCTGTGCGGAGGTTTGCCTTACTCACTTTGTGAGATGTGGACCAATACTGGGTCCTTCTGTTGCCCTTTTTGTTCCTTGCGGACATAAGGGTGTATGTTACCAAAGTAACTTACTGTTACATAGTGTACCTTAGCAGTTCACGAGTGTAGATTGTCACTTAGGTGATAATTCTTATAAATTGTTCCAGTTGGAACACAGTTCTAAAAAAGTTGTCATGTTTGACATGTTCTTAGGCCCTTAGACTTCCCAGGTTTTGTGGTCGCTAATGTGGTCTATGTACGTTGAATGTATGTTGGGTGTGCTGGATGAATCTCACCACGGTAAATATTACACATATTCCTCTCATATTGTCTTCTCCTTCGGCACAGTTTCTCTTAACTGGCTGGAGGGAGGGGAGCAGAGGGGAGGAGCCAGTACACCCAGTATAAAGTTTTATATGTGCCTGTCTCCTTCGGATATGCTCTTTTCCCCATCGTTAAGAACGACTTCCCTGTATCCCATAAGAACATCGAGAAAAGGATTTACCGGTAGGTATTAAAATCCTATTTTTTCGTATAATCAAGGGATCTCTGCGCTTGTGAAAGTAGGAAGTCCTCAAGAAGGTGTTTCGCCTGTTGGTAAGCTGTGTGATTGTCATCAGTGGGGTTGGAGATATAAGAGTTGAGGCAAGAGTTCATATTGGTATGGAGGGATTCGTATTGTGTTCTGGAGGCTTTTTTCCTTTGGGCCACATATGCGATTATGTGACCCCTCATTACCGATTTTGCCGCTTCCCAAAACAGCACCGGCGTATCCCAATGTTCTATGTTGGTGTCAGTGTAATCCAACCAGTGGTGTTTTAGATATTGGCGAAAGTTTTCCGAGTGAAATAGGTATGAGGGAAACCTCCAAGATCCGTGTAGCGGGTTCGTAGAAGATATGTTGAGGGATATGTTTATGGGGGCGTGGTCCGAGATTAGGATGTCTGTTAGCTGAGGTGACAGAATAAATAAGATGGTCTGCTACTAGGATATAGTCTATCCGTGAGAATGAGTGATGGACTCCCGAGTGAAATGTGTATGATTTGTCGGGTGAAACAGTCTCCATGTATCAGTCACGTGGGTTTGGGTTAAGAATGTGTTGAATGTTGTCCATATGTTGGAAGAGGTTATACGTGGGGAAGGCAGTTTATCCAATATGGGATCCTTGACTACATTAAAATCTCCTCCTATGATTAATGAGGAGTGTGATCGTTGTGCTATTAGCTGAGAGATTTGGCAAAGAAAATCTGAGGTCTGGGCGTTGGGGGTGTAGATATTTAGGATAGTATATGCCTAATCTCCTATTCGGATATCTAATAGCAGGAATCTGCCCTCAGGATCTAAAATTGAGTCAGTAACAGAATAAACCAATTTTTTAGAGAAAAGTATGGCTACTCCCCTTGATTTGGTGACGTAAGGGGCAGATATGCACTCTGCGATCCATGGTGCCAAGTGTTGGAGTCCTCACCAGCCTTCCAGTGGGTCTCCTGTAATAGGATGATATCTGGGTCATGGTGTTTTATGAGTTATTATTCTCCTCCTTTTGATTGGGGAGTTCAGGCCGCACACATTCCAAGATAATATGTTAATAGAGTGTGTGTGTGTGTGGGGGGGGGGGGGGGGGGGTGGTGAGTATGGTAGGGTTGTGGGGATGTGTGGTGTCATCCTACTCCAGCCCTGGCAAAGACATTAGAACAAGGATTAAGCGTGCAAGACGGCCCTCCATCCCAGCGAGTGCAGGGCCGTGTCTTAATAAATAGTAATCCCCATGTCTGATAAATTAGACATGTCTGATATAGCAGTGTATTTCGAGCAATGACTAAAAGATAATGAATTGTAGATAACATGCGATGCTTTGACAACATTTTCCATATTTTCCAAACCAAACTTTCCCGGTGTGTTCTGATTGGGGTATCAGAACAGACCGGATGCAAATTATAAAACAGTAACGAGATGCCTAACAATGATAAACTTAACATTAGTGAAAGTCTAGCATAGGGAGAAACAATGAGAATCAGCAGTATTGTGGAGAAGCTCAAGTATTCACTGGTGAGCTAGGAGAAACAATCAATGGCATTAGGTGTGCTCTTGCACCTTTAGGGTCATCGAACAATAGGGTACGTCCATTGTCCGTCACCCGCAGCTTGGCCGGGTACAATAAGGCGAATCTCCTATGGGAGTCCACCAAGAATTTACATATAGAGGAGCATGCTTTACGTTTCTGGGCTACTGCCAGTGGCGCCGGAACGGGGGGGGGGGGGGCAGCTTGCCCCCCCCCAAATTACTGAGGCGCCAGTATGTCCGGCCCGCCCGCCTATAATACAGCCGCCCGCCCGCCTATATTAAAGAAGTATCATCCGCCCGGCCTCCTATATTTCATACCAGGCGCCGGGGATGGCTGCTGCTGCCGCCGCCGGGGAGATGTGCATAAGACGCGCCAGCCAATCACTGCCGGCGCATCCCCTCCAAATACACTGTGATTGGCGGGCGCGTCTTCTACACATCTCCCCGGCGGCGGCAGCAGCAGCCATCCCCGGCGCCTGGTATGTAATATAGGAGGGCGGGCGGATGATAATACATAAGTAATATAGGGGCGGGCGGCTGATAACAAATCAGTTATATAGCCGGGCGGGTGGGCAGCTGATTAATCAGTAATATAGCCGGGCGGGTGGCAGGGAAGATGTGCGCCCGCCAATGCTGCTTCTCTCACCCTCCCTTCCCCAGTGACTGACACATCCAGGGGTTGTCATTTACCCCTGGATTCACACCCAAACAGGTTTATGTAATTATGTCTGATTATCATAATCAGACATAATCACATAAATCTGTTTGGGGGTGACACTGCCACTTTTTACGAGTAAATGACAACCCCTGGATTAATGTCAGTCCTGGTGTCTCTGGCCACATGTATATGCCGCTGCCCGGTGTATAATGCCCACGTGTATATGCCGCTGTCCTGTGTATAATGCCCATACGTAAATGCCGCTGCCTTGTGTATAATGCCCACGCATATATGCCGCTGCCCTGTGTATAATGCCCATGCATATATGCCGCTGCCAGTGTGTATAGTGCCCGGGGGTAACATATAGCAATTTAGGGGGCGCCAAAATGAGATTATATCTTGCCCCCCCCCCCCCCCCCCCCCCCCCCAACCTAAAAACGTTCCAGCGCCTCTGGCTACTGCCTCAGAAAAATCTTGGAAAATGAGTATTCGGGTGCCATCAATTGTGAGTTGCTCCATTTTCTTGTAAGCACGTAATATCGATTCTTTTGTTCTGAAATCAAGATATCGTGCTATTACTGGTCTGGGGCGCGAATTGGGGTCCGATTTTTCTGGTCCAATTCTATGTACTCGTTCTATCTGGGGAAAGTCAACTGTGTCCGATCAGAGGCGTAGCCGGTGAAGCACACGCTCCAGGCGCAGAGGTGTCACCTGGCGCTGGAGCCGTGCACTCTGCCGCCGGCTCCCCCGCCCTGCTCGCCGGCTCCCTCGCCCAGACACTACACCCCCCGGACTCCCCGCTGTGCCCGGCGCTGATTATGAGGGTTGTAACCCCGGGTCCGCTGATGATCTGAGAGGTCCCGCCCCCCTACCACAGCCGGGATTTCAGCATCAATATGCAGAGCTGCAGCTGCCCCGACAGCCAATGACAGCCGTCGCGCACTGCTGTACTGGGTTGTTGGCACCGGCTGTCCAATGAGGACAGAGTTTAATTGAAAGCCTGTGGTTAGTTAAATGTGCACTAAAGCTGGCCACCACGCGGGCTGCAGAGAAGGAGCTACAGCAGCTCAGCCTGGGGAGCGCGCACATCAAGAGATAATGTATTGGAGTGTGCAGCAGTGAGTCAATGCACTGTATAAAGACCAGGCTGTCATTTTCATATAGGGTCTCTACACAACAAGTATAAAGTAAGACAACTATTCTTTTCCAGCCATTGAATGGTTATGTGTGTATATATATATCTACATACAGGGCCGAGGGGGGGTGGGGCGCCCCGGTGCCTGCGGGAAGGGGGGGGGGAAGTGGTACCTGCGGCGCTGTGTGATCTGGCGGCGGGGTCCCTGCAGTGATGCGCGCTATCTGGCAGCCAGGGGGCGGCACGGGAAGCGCTGATGGGTTTGAAAGCTTGCCGCATGCTGATTGGCTGAATCTCAGCCAATCAACATGCGGAATGTTTTCAAACCCAGCAGCGCTTCCCTCGCCGCCGCCTGGCTGCTGGATAGCGCGCATCACTGCAGGGACCCCGCCGCCAGATCACACAGCGCCGCAGGTACCCGGCACGGACACCCCTGCAGCCTCCATGCGAGAGGCGAGTGTCGAAGTGGCGCCCTAGGCAAATGCCTAGATTTGCCTAGCGGTGGCGCCGGCCCTGTCTACATAACTATACGGATCACTGCACTACAATGTGGTGCTGATAGTCTAGAGTTCTGGGTATGTTTTTTTTTTTTTTTTTCATGTGGGGACCAATATGTATTTTTTTAACCTGTCATGCCAAAAGGGTGAGTGTGGGGGGCCTCTTTCAACAGGATTTATATGCCTAGAGGGGGAGGGGGTTATATGCGCAAGAGCCCGCCTACTACAAATCGGGGGGGGGGGGGCGCGAAACATGCCCTTGCTCCGGGCACCGTGGCACGTAGCTACACCACTGTGTCCGATACGTCTAGGGCTAATAATAATTTGGAGGTAAGGTAGTCTGACAACATATTTGGTTTAATGCTTTCAGGGATGCCTATGAATCGGAGGTTGTTCCTCCGGTTTCTGTTTTCTAAATCCTCAATTTTGTCTAGGAGTTCCTGTATCATCATTGTTGAGGCGTCAGAGGAGGATTGTACGCTGGTAATAGTATCCTCCATGTCACTCACTCTTTGTTCGAGTTCAGCGATACGGGAGGTGTTAGATGTGACTTCCCTGACTGTAGTCTGAAAAGAGGATTTGAATTCGTCTAGTTTTTTGTCAATATGTGGCATTAGGACAGACAATATTTCCTGAGCTGTAGATGAGAAGCCTGTCTGGCTATCTGAGGATTGGTCATCGTCAGGTGGGGGGTTCACTTCCGTAGTAGATTGTGAGGAATGGGGGGTTGAGGGTGTCTGTTTAGCGGTCCTGTTGCGGCCCATTTTGTGCTCGTCAAGTGATAAGGTAGGGCGCGAGCGTGACGGGGACAAGAATCTGTTCATTAACCAGATTAGGTATGGGGGGAAATTGGAAAAGCAGGGAGTGGAGTAATAATCGGCGCAGGTGAAGAGGAAAAGATTATATCAACAGTGGTTTAGATGTATCAAGTGGTGTACTTTTCCCCGGTCACTCTATCTTCTCTGTTTTTAAAGTGGCTAGGATCGGACAGCAGGACTATAAAGTTAGTCAGGCCCACCAGTGAAGGTCAAAAGTGAGGATAGTCAAATGTCACAATGTCATGTTATGGCAAGTGGGTGTTTCCCCCTGCTAAGTATTATGGTCTACATTATAACTATGCAGTAGTAATTGTCTGCGAGTGTGGGGGCAGAAGGCAAGTCAGGCAATTAGAGGGTTTGCCCAGTAAATATTAACCGTGGGAACAGTTGCAGTAATAGGCACTCTGCGCCCAGCACACTTTACTCCAAACAACTATTGATAGACTAAAACCTAGGCTCTTCTGCAAAGTAGCAGTGGAACATTAGTACACATGGATAATAAAGGACGACTGGTGTTCCAGTATCTTTTCAAAGTGTGAAGCACAAGCTGCTGGATCTGATAACCTGAAGTAATTTCAGTTTTCGCCACAAGATGGCAGCATGTGCTTGACAAATATAACACATACACAGTATTTTGGTGTACAGGAATAAGAGTGAGTTTTTAACCTGTAGAGTGCTGGACAGAGCTGCCGCTATCCCTAGCTAGTTTGATATGCTAGTTAATACAGTGCAAAGCAATGTTGGGGTGTTTAAGCAGCAAGGCACATTATATTATAACAGAAAACAGTTATGTAACATAAGAGTAAGTACCCCTCCGTTACCAGTTAGCACAGAGGCATAGAAGAAGGGGGACAGTTCATCCAGTGAATACGTCCCTTCAGGGATATTTTAGCTGAGGTAGCACCAGGGGATTGAAAAAAGGGGGGGAGGCGAGGTCAGGGACAAGGTGGCGCGGGCTAAGAGAATTTGCAGGTATTTTTCTCTATATGGCACCTTTGGTTGCCAGGGCACACGGAATACCCTGTGACATCAGAGTGGCCAGTGTTTGAATGTCCAAGTCTCTCACAACCAGTAGTGCAGGAGTTCACAATAAGCATTCACAGACCGTGTGGGGGTTTGGGGAGTTCGCTCTCCAGCACTGAGCGCGATGTCTGGGTTCAAGGGCAAGGGGTAGCGAAGTTAGTAAAGGCAGTCCTCCGGCACTTGCACGACCCCAGGGGTCAGGCCGGTTAACCCACAAGGCACAGTCTGGCAATGCCCTATAAGGCTGTTGGCATGAGCCCCAAAGAGTCCCAGATACTTGTGTAATGCAGATTATCTGGCCCCTTGTCCAGCGCAAGCTTCCAGGGTGTAATGTTAGGTCTCAGCCAGTGACAGAGTGGGGAAGGAAGCCCGTATGTGGCAGTGCCTCCCTATTGGCTCCAGAAGCCGCCTGATTAGCAGTTTGGGAGGGGGCCTGCAGGGGCTGTTGGCACTAGGGAGCCGGTTAATGGGGTTTCAGACAGGGCCTCCCTGTCAATGGCGGGGTGAGAGAGAGTTCAGCTACCTTTTGGTAGTCGGCCGTCCGGGTGATGTCGCGGGAGCCACCAGCAGCAATTTGGTGAGCCGGGTCCCCAGTGCGCTCCCTCCGGATCCAGCAGTCGCGCAGTTAGAGCACAAGGCTCAGGAGTAGTGGGGGCGAAAGGCACTCACCGCTCCGGGCGCAGACAGGATCCGTGGCATGGGCGGGCAACTCCTCCCGGTCTCTTGCATCTCTCCGTGGTCCCGGCAGCCGTATCCCCAGCTCTTCAGCCACAAATGATCCTGCAAGGTATGAGAGGGGATGGGGAGACAGGCTCCAGAGTATCGGGGGCCGTTCCCCAAGTCACGAGGGGGCCTGAGCACAGGCCGGACTGTGTTGCAGGTGGGCTCCCCAGGCGTCTCCACTCCCCGCTATTCGGCCCAGCTTAGTCCCTAGGGAATGAGGGTCACAGCGCTGGCAGTGAGGGGTTCAGCGGGCACAATCAGGAGGGAGGATGGAGCAAGTTTGAGCGGAGCTCTAGTAAGACGTGGCCATCTTGGATGCGCCACCCACCGGAAGCCAACATGTAACAATGTTAATGAGGCTGACATCAGTAAAGGGACTTCGAGAACTGTGATAACATGGTCAATTTTGACTAAATAGATATTTTGTGAAAATATATCTTTTGAGCATGTGTTAAATATTTTGTGCTAAGTAAATTTTTGTGTGCTGCATGATCTGCTTTAATTTTGAAGCAAAGCTTGTCATTAAAACGGTATTTTTGTGTAACGTTTGTTACCAGTTTTCATGAGATGACCCTTGACCAAATAGCTTAACTAAGGCAGGGCGTGCTCTAATTTAAGGTAAATGGCCTTACAGCTGTTGTACAACTACAGTTCTGGGATAGAGCCCTATTAGTTGTTTGCACAAGGGCTGGAAAGACTCTGGAGGGTGGCTTGCATGTTTGTTTTTCTTCTGACCCACAGTCAATGGTATACCAGCCCTTGTGCCAACTAGTCTAGTGCTTGGTGGGAGGAACCCACATTGTGAGACTCTAATGCTGGGTACACACCAGGACGACTAGGGCCCGATCCCCACAATCTAGATCCAATTCCGATCAATTGGATGTAGATTGTGTGCTGATTGGGCCCTTTTCTGACCTGGTGTGGACCGATACCGATCCGATGCGCGGTCCCGCGGGTCGGTCGTTATTGAGATCTTACCTGCTGCAGGTAGGATCTCAATGACGACCATACAGCCGGGTGCGGGTCGCCATCGGATCGGACCCGCTCACGGTGCACATCGTGAGCGGGTCGTGCCCCCCCCCCCGCGTCATCGTGAGCGGGTCGGACGAGACACTGACGACCCGCTCACGATGTGCATCGTGAGCGGGTCGTCCTGGTGTGTACCCCGCATTATAGTCTGCCTTTCCATCTTTCCAATTAGACTAATTGCAAGAGTGGATTTGTAGAATGTATCTGTTAGGAACGAATGAAATGCAGGTTTAATACTGTGAGCTGGTAATGACTACATTTGTGCTCCAGCTAGGTGGTGTGAAAATGGGAACGGTTAGTAGATCTTGGTGACTTGTTTGAACAGCACTGCTCTAGCCAGTATATTTAGTTTTTTGCACGCTATTTTACTGTTTAAACCACTTTTTCCGTTAGCATTCAATTGCTATGTGGCTTATACGTTTAACATTATAAGCCTCTGCAGTGGTGAGTTTGTGTAATTCTATTACATATGTCCTATCACTTGTAATGGCTTCAGTAGACAAACCTTTAACATTTTTACTTTTTATTTATTTTAGGTTGTAAGAACTGCTTTAATGGATGCAGCTGGTGTAGCTTCACTTCTGGCAACCGCTGAAGCCGTAGTGACTGAAATTCCTAAGGAGGAGAAGGAATCTAACATGGCGGGCATGGGTGGAATGGGGGGCATGGGAGGAGGAATGTTCTAGTGAACTGGATAGTGAGGAATGTTCTAGTAAATCTGGATAGAGAACGAACTACCTGCCATTCTCATTGCGATTGTGCACCACAAACCATTCTGAAGAAGTCATGGAGACTATGCAATCAATGCCATGTGTTTGGATAAAATTAATAAAATGGGATGTTTGATATTATGTAATTGTTCACTGGTGTCATCATTCATGCCATTTTACATAATTTATTTTGTACTTAAGATACCTCCTACATTCCTTAGAATTTGGTGTTTGTGCTGCTATCGGCATGGACACTTTTGTTGGATGGAGATTCGGGGTTACCCCCCCTTCGTCAGGGACAATAAGACATACACATAGCAGTGTTCACAAACAGAATAAATACGATCACAAGCACAGCCCAAATTGGTCCCCCCGCCCACATGAAATCAGAACATTAAAGGGCTCACCTGTTAGGCTCTAGTACTCCCACACGGCAGGGCGCAATGCCCATTACATTTATGCAATAAATGTAAAAGTTTTTTAGACAAAAACTTTGAGGTGAGTGCTCATTTCCTTCAGTGGATACTTGGACCATAATTGGCCGCGGTGTGACCATTTGGGCACCCCTTAGGCTGACTTACCGGTAAGTGCGGGGATATATATATATATATATATATATATATATATATATATATATATATATATATATATATATATATATATATATATATATACCTTCATGTACCTAAGAATATGGTTAGATGAAATAAAGACTTAACTGAGAAGCTCTCAACCCAATGAAAGTTTACAGCATAAGAAAATATATATATATTTTTTTTTTTTTTGTAGTTCTTGCATTTGTAATATTTCCAAATAAAATCTTTTGGTACATATTACTGGTCAAAAGCCACTTTCTTTTAATTCCTAGCTTATCTCTTGAAATTACTTAAGTGTAGACTTTAAGGCAGTGTGAAAGTTGTAATAATAAGTACAGTGTTTTTCAACTAGTGTGCCTTGAGCTGTTCGCTGTTCTCAAATGTGTGCCCTCAGAGCTAAAAAGGACCACACAAGTTAACAGCATCCACCACCAGTTCATCTTCTATTCACTGGTCTCTTCCTTTTCCAGTCCTGTCTCTGCAGCCTGACCATGTGAGATGACACTTTTTATTTTTTGTCTGTAGACCCAGATCTGGCTGCTGGCCATCTCCTAATAATCATTGGGTGGCAGTCTTTGGTGTCTTTCCCAGAGACTCCTTGCTTAAGCAGCTGCCCAGAGATTGCATAGGACATAAATTGCGTCATTTTAGCCCCGTCCCCTCCACGGAGATCCGTAAAATTAGCTGCTTTACCAGCATGGGGGCGGGACTTAGTGATAAATACAGTATGCTACGTAGTCAGTCTTTCTTGGTACGCCAACATGATGTACAGTTATTATGATACAGTACATAGATGCTTATTCAGCCCAGTAATATGTTGGGAAATATATGCTTAGTTTAGCTCCATAAGAGTGGGTTAAGCATGAATTTCCTCATTCCCTGGCGCTGAATGAGGGTCTATGTAGCTTAATTACTGTTCAACATGTTGGCGGGCCAAAATTATAAGCCATGAGAGCCCACCACCACCACCCAGCAGCATTTACATTACTTTACTTTTGAAACTGTATGTAATTTTGCATAAATTGTGACAAACACTTAACAACATCGGAAAATGAAGATGTGTGGTGCGCAAATCAACAGCGGCTGGCACAGGGTGGTCAGACCCAAAGATACAATGGTAAAAACAAGAGTAGTGCCTGCGCTGGCTGTACCAAATAATTGTACCAGACGTTTCTCAAAAAAATATAACCATTTTAATACATATAAAATCAAAATATTTTATATATTATATCACACTATGCGTGTTAGTTCCTAGACATATAGTCCAAGGGGATTGGTGGTATATCACTGGGATATTATTATGAACAATTGGTAGCTGAGATGAAATATAGGTGCTGACAGAATTATATTACCATCCTGGTCGGTCTGGTGGAAGTTGTTTGTCCAGACAATGGAATGACAGTCCAGAAAGTGCCCTATATTTGCAAGGGCTCAGGCTCTCCACTTGATGCATATGTCCTCTGGGAAATTAGGGATAATGCAGGTATCCCAGAAGATGGAACTCCAGATTTCTCTAGGAAGGGCATCTAAGTGGGAATGGGCTGTATACCGTGGTTTTGGAAAATTTCTTAGACCAGTTTGAGATGGATCACACTTGTTGGTGAGTGATGTCAGTAGCCAAATCTCAGCAGCACAAGTGACGTGAGTATTTCAAAGCTCAAAGAGTTTCCCCGGATCTGAACCTCCGACTTCTTCAGGAGCAAGTATACAACTGTGAGCTCCAAGCTCATATTTACATCTAGGGGCTAATTGCCCAGGGCATACACCGGAGTGTGATTTACAATATAAAGAGTAAAATACAATGAGAAACGTCTGTGGCTAAATCTAATTATATACACTTTATTAATAAAGGAGGCAGTGTATTATAAACAATAGGTATTTTGAATACAGACAAAGCATTTTTCAAATGTAATATGTAATTCGACCTGCGGTCATGTGACCCGGAAATGGCACAAAATGTGAACCTTTTTTGTAGTTTGTGCGTTAAGAAAGCATGTATGGCATGTGGCTGTGTTTCAGGAGGGTCCAGGATGCTGCGGAAACCCCGGCGCCACGCACCGATTGTCGGTATCGGTGACGCGATCGCCGTGGGACCCGCTGGCATACCTGGACGCGACCACACTTTTGCCTGGCAACGGACCCGGTCATGTGCTCGTCACATGACTCGGGTCGCATTAGACGGCGCACAGTGCCGTCTCTCCCCGGACTGACCTCAGGAGATCAGGGCGTATGACGCCCTATTCACACACAGTCTCGCGTGAACCTCCTGGGTCAGGCGATTATGTACATGAAACTCCCGGGGCCGGAGCGAAGGGACAGCGTCACTGTCGCCTAGCAACAAGTGGGAAATTGGTCTGAAAGACCAAAGTGCTGTGGCACAACCACACTGTCATCAATGCATGTATTTCTGATTCCTAATGACATAGATATCATTTTCAAGAGGATATAAATCATTTATCACCAACATATAGAAGAATCTTTATATATAGTATATTTAGAACAATTTATATGCTATTATGCAAGCACAGATACATGGACACATAGACACAATAGAGACTAGTAAAAAAAAACAATTGAAAAATAAATTTTTCTTAAGGACAGAAATGAATTGATGTTATAATGACATATAACGGTTAGTACATGATTTGTAGTAGATACATATATTTTTTATTTCATAACACTGTATTTAACTCTATTGTTTCATTTAATCCTTCAGGATGTAATGAATTGTATTTGAGAGTCCAATAAATTTCCTGTTTACACAGAATATTAAATCTATCGCCTCCTCGCGGTGTATGTGCAATGTGTTCTAGACCTATTATAGAAAGACATGCAGGATCAGAGTTATGATGTGTTTTGTAGTGTTGTGAGACACTGTTTCAAAAAACTTTTTAAAATATTGCGACGGTGTTCCATAAATCGGGTTCTAGTTGTTCTCCCCGCATATGGGAGATTGCAACTACAGCGTAACAGGTATATTATATATGTTGAATTACAATTTATGAAAGATTTCGGATTATGGGATATTTCTGAAGATAATGTTGTAGGCACAGGTTTTTTGGGGATATGTATACACATAGTGCATTTGTGTTTTTCGCATTTGAAAAAACTTTTCGATTTACTAGGAAGCCATGCTAAATGATGATCAATTTTTGTTCCTTTTTATGTACTTTTTTTTTTTTTTTTTTTAAGAAGCTAGGTGCTAGTATTGTTTTTAGGGTTTTGTTCTTTTTATATACAATGGAGGGTTGTTTTGGGATAATATCGGACAAAATGTTATCCTGATGCAGAACTCTATAATTACGTAATATGTTTTTGATGTCCCCGCACAGGTATTAAATTTACTGATGAAAGCTATGTTGTTTTTATCTTTGGGGTTCTTTTTATTTTTGTTTTTATTTGATCTTAAAAGGTCCTCTCTATCCGTTTCTAGAGCTTTAACAAAAATTGATAATCATTTAGCATGACTTCCTAGTAAACCGAAAGTTTTTTTCAAATGCGGAAAAAACAAATGCACTATGGGGGTTATTCTGATTCACTCGGAAAGGCACAAACACTCTAATGGACAAAACCATATGCACTGCAGTTGGGGCCGATGTAACGTGCAGATAAAGTTAGATATAGGTGTATTATTGTTTCTGTGCACGGAAAATACTGACTGCTTTATTTTTACACTGCAATACAGATATCAGTTTGAAGTACAAACCCCATCCAAATCTAACTCTCTGCACATGTTACATCTGCCCCACCTGCAGTGCACATGGTTTTGTCCATTAAAGAGTGATTGTGCCTTTCCGAGTGAATCAGAATAACCCCCTATGTGTATTCATATCCCCAAAAAACCTGTGCCTACAACATTATTTTCAGAAATATCCCATAATCTGAAATCTTTCATAAGTTGTGATTCAACATATATAATATACCTGTTACGCTGTAGTTTCAATCTCCCATATGTGGGGAGAACAACTAGAACTCTCAGAACCCAATTTATGGAACACTGTCGCAATATTTTAAAAGGTTTTTTGAAACCGTGTCTCACGACACTACAAAACACATCATAACTCTGATCCTGCATGTCTTACCAAAATAGGTCTAGAACACATTGCACATACACCGCGAGGAGGTGATAGATTTAATATTCTGTGTAAACAGGAAATTTATTGGACTCTCAAATACAATTCATTACATCCTGACGGATTAAATGAAACAATAGAGTTAAATACAGTGTTATAATACAACTCATAATGAAATAAAAAATATTTGTATCTACTACAAATCATGTACTAACAGTATTAATTAACATGTCATAACATCAATTCATTTCTGTCCTTAAGAAAAATTTATTTTTCAATTTATTTTTTACTAGTCCCTATTGATTTTTTACTAGTCTCTATTGTGTCTGTGTCCATGTATCTGTGTTTGCATAATAGCATATAAAATGTTCTAAATATATTATATATATATATATATATATATATATATATATATATAAGATTCTTCTATATGTTGGTGATCGATATCATTTTCAAGAGGATATAAATCATTTATTTCATTAGGAATCAGAAATACATGCATTGATGAGTGTGGTTGATGAGCACATGACCGGATCCGTTGCCGGGCAACAGTGTGGTCTAGTCTAGGTATGCCAGCGGGTCCCGCGGCAATCGCGTCACCGATACCGGCAATCGGTGCGTGGCACCGGGGTACCCGCAGCATCCTGAAACACAGCCACATGCCATACATGCTTTCTGAACGCACAAACTACAAAAAAGGTACATCGCATTGTGTGCCATTTCCGGGTCACATGACCGCAGGTCGAATTACATAGGGGGAGGGGCCCTAAACTGCACACCCTGGACATATGAGGTGCTACCTGCTGAGACTTGTAGTGCAGCAAGCAGGAGGAGGAGTTTGCAGGTGCACACTAAATATATATGCTAGACCTTTTAATATCTTGCTATATTGCATTTGAGGTTATTAGCATAGTAATGGCCATTAGTATGGGCTTGTCCACCGCATCCAGGTTACCTCAATAGGACAAGTCCCTAACACTACTCTGGGACAGGTCCAGGGCACAGGGCCCCCCAGGCCAGCCCAGCAGAACCACCCCATGGCATCACATTAGTGTGAAATTAAAGTGATAGTAAAAGGGATAGGGGAAATTATATGTGATAGGACTTACCAGGGTAAGAAGTAATAATAAATGTGAAGGGTGCTACATATATATTAAACAAACTAAAGGGGTGATTGAAAATATACGATATGATGCCATGGAGCAGCCCAGCAACAGCAGCCCAAAGAGCCCAGCGCCCCAAACACAGTCCCACAGACTAACACTCAGCATATATGTATAGTAGGACTTACCCTCATAGTGCCAAGCTGAGGTGTGCAGTCTTGAATGCTGGGACTCCAGCCTATTTAAAATCAATCTGGGACAGGTGGGTGGGGTGCTAGTTAAGGAGGAAGGCGTCTCTAGTTCCTTCCAGTGTGTATGAATACACAATATATAGTACAAAGGGGGAGGGGCCCTAAACTGCACACCCTGGACATATGAGGTGCTACCTGCTGAGACTTGTAGTGCAGCAAGCAGGAGGAGGAGTTTGCAGGTGCACACTAAATATATATGCTAGACCTTTTAATATCTTGCTATATTGAATTTGAGGTTATTAGCATAGTAATGGCCATTAGTATGGGCTTGTCCACCGCATCCAGGTTACCTCAATAGGACAAGTCTCTAACACTACTCTGGGACAGGTCCAGGGCACAGGGCCCCCCAGGCCAGCCCAGCAGAACCACCCCATGGCATCACATTAGTGTGAAATTAAAGTGATAGTAAAAGGGATAGGGGAAATTATATGTGATAGGACTTACCAGGGTAAGAAGTAATAATAAATGTGAAGGGTGCTACATATATATTAAACAAACTAAAGGGGTGATTGAAAATATACGATATGATGCCATGGAGCAGCCCAAAGAGCCCAGCGCCCCAAACACAGTCCCACAGACTAACACTCAGCATATATGTATAGTAGGACTTACCCTCATAGTGCCAAGCTGAGGTGTGCAGTCTTGAATGCTGGGACTCCAGCCTATTTAAAATCAATCTGGGACAGGTGGGTGGGGTGCTAGTTAAGGAGGAAGGCGTCTCTAGTTCCTTCCAGTGTGTATGAATACACAATATATAGTACATAGGGGGAGGGGCCCTAAACTGCACACCCTGGACATATGAGGTGCTACCTGCTGAGACTTGTAGTGCAGCAAGCAGGAGGAGGAGTTTGCAGGTGCACACTAAATATATATGCTAGACCTTTTAATATCTTGCTATATTGCATTTGAGGTTATTAGCATAGTAATGGCCATTAGTATGGGCTTGTCCACCGCATCCAGGTTACCTCAATAGGACAAGTCCCTAACACTACTCTGGGACAGGTCCAGGGCACAGGGCCCCCCAGGCCATCCCAGCAGAACCACCCCATGGCATCACATTAGTGTGAAATTAAAGTGATAGTAAAAGGGATAGGGGAAATTATATGTGATAGGACTTACCAGGGTAAGAAGTAATAATAAATGTGAAGGGTGCTACATATATATTAAACAAACTAAAGGGGTGATTGAAAATATACGATATGATGCCATGGAGCAGCCCAGCAACAGCAGCCCAAAGAGCCCAGCGCCCCAAACACAGTCCCACAGACTAACACTCAGCATATATGTATAGTAGGACTTACCCTCATAGTGCCAAGCTGAGGTGTGCAGTCTTGAATGCTGGGACTCCAGCCTATTTAAAATCAATCTGGGACAGGTGGGTGGGGTGCTAGTTAAGGAGGAAGGCGTCTCTAGTTCCTTCCAGTGTGTATGAATACACAATATATAGTACATAGGGGGAGGGGCCCTAAACTGCACACCCTGGACATATGAGGTGCTACCTGCTGAGACTTGTAGTGCAGCAAGCAGGAGGAGGAGTTTGCAGGTGCACACTAAATATATATGCTAGACCTTTTAATATCTTGCTATATTGAATTTGAGGTTATTAGCATAGTAATGGCCATTAGTATGGGCTTGTCCACCGCATCCAGGTTACCTCAATAGGACAAGTCTCTAACACTACTCTGGGACAGGTCCAGGGCACAGGGCCCCCCAGGCCAGCCCAGCAGAACCACCCCATGGCATCACATTAGTGTGAAATTAAAGTGATAGTAAAAGGGATAGGGGAAATTATATGTGATAGGACTTACCAGGGTAAGAAGTAATAATAAATGTGAAGGGTGCTACATATATATTAAACAAACTAAAGGGGTGATTGAAAATATACGATATGATGCCATGGAGCAGCCCAAAGAGCCCAGCGCCCCAAACACAGTCCCACAGACTAACACTCAGCATATATGTATAGTAGGACTTACCCTCATAGTGCCAAGCTGAGGTGTGCAGTCTTGAATGCTGGGACTCCAGCCTATTTAAAATCAATCTGGGACAGGTGGGTGGGGTGCTAGTTAAGGAGGAAGGCGTCTCTAGTTCCTTCCAGTGTGTATGAATACACAATATATAGTACATAGGGGGAGGGGCCCTAAACTGCACACCCTGGACATATGAGGTGCTACCTGCTGAGACTTGTAGTGCAGCAAGCAGGAGGAGGAGTTTGCAGGTGCACACTAAATATATATGCTAGACCTTTTAATATCTTGCTATATTGCATTTGAGGTTATTAGCATAGTAATGGCCATTAGTATGGGCTTGTCCACCGCATCCAGGTTACCTCAATAGGACAAGTCCCTAACACTACTCTGGGACAGGTCCAGGGCACAGGGCCCCCCAGGCCATCCCAGCAGAACCACCCCATGGCATCACATTAGTGTGAAATTAAAGTGATAGTAAAAGGGATAGGGGAAATTATATGTGATAGGACTTACCAGGGTAAGAAGTAATAATAAATGTGAAGGGTGCTACATATATATTAAACAAACTAAAGGGGTGATTGAAAATATACGATATGATGCCATGGAGCAGCCCAGCAACAGCAGCCCAAAGAGCCCAGCGCCCCAAACACAGTCCCACAGACTAACACTCAGCATATATGTATAGTAGGACTTACCCTCATAGTGCCAAGCTGAGGTGTGCAGTCTTGAATGCTGGGACTCCAGCCTATTTAAAATCAATCTGGGACAGGTGGGTGGGGTGCTAGTTAAGGAGGAAGGCGTCTCTAGTTCCTTCCAGTGTGTATGAATACACAATATATAGTACATAGGGGGAGGGGCCCTAAACTGCACACCCTGGACATATGAGGTGCTACCTGCTGAGACTTGTAGTGCAGCAAGCAGGAGGAGGAGTTTGCAGGTGCACACTAAATATATATGCTAGACCTTTTAATATCTTGCTATATTGAATTTGAGGTTATTAGCATAGTAATGGCCATTAGTATGGGCTTGTCCACCGCATCCAGGTTACCTCAATAGGACAAGTCTCTAACACTACTCTGGGACAGGTCCAGGGCACAGGGCCCCCCAGGCCAGCCCAGCAGAACCACCCCATGGCATCACATTAGTGTGAAATTAAAGTGATAGTAAAAGGGATAGGGGAAATTATATGTGATAGGACTTACCAGGGTAAGAAGTAATAATAAATGTGAAGGGTGCTACATATATATTAAACAAACTAAAGGGGTGATTGAAAATATACGATATGATGCCATGGAGCAGCCCAAAGAGCCCAGCGCCCCAAACACAGTCCCACAGACTAACACTCAGCATATATGTATAGTAGGACTTACCCTCATAGTGCCAAGCTGAGGTGTGCAGTCTTGAATGCTGGGACTCCAGCCTATTTAAAATCAATCTGGGACAGGTGGGTGGGGTGCTAGTTAAGGAGGAAGGCGTCTCTAGTTCCTTCCAGTGTGTATGAATACACAATATATAGTACATAGGGGGAGGGGCCCTAAACTGCACACCCTGGACATATGAGGTGCTACCTGCTGAGACTTGTAGTGCAGCAAGCAGGAGGAGGAGTTTGCAGGTGCACACTAAATATATATGCTAGACCTTTTAATATCTTGCTATATTGCATTTGAGGTTATTAGCATAGTAATGGCCATTAGTATGGGCTTGTCCACCGCATCCAGGTTACCTCAATAGGACAAGTCCCTAACACTACTCTGGGACAGGTCCAGGGCACAGGGCCCCCCAGGCCATCCCAGCAGAACCACCCCATGGCATCACATTAGTGTGAAATTAAAGTGATAGTAAAAGGGATAGGGGAAATTATATGTGATAGGACTTACCAGGGTAAGAAGTAATAATAAATGTGAAGGGTGCTACATATATATTAAACAAACTAAAGGGGTGATTGAAAATATACGATATGATGCCATGGAGCAGCCCAGCAACAGCAGCCCAAAGAGCCCAGCGCCCCAAACACAGTCCCACAGACTAACACTCAGCATATATGTATAGTAGGACTTACCCTCATAGTGCCAAGCTGAGGTGTGCAGTCTTGAATGCTGGGACTCCAGCCTATTTAAAATCAATCTGGGACAGGTGGGTGGGGTGCTAGTTAAGGAGGAAGGCGTCTCTAGTTCCTTCCAGTGTGTATGAATACACAATATATAGTACATAGGGGGAGGGGCCCTAAACTGCACACCCTGGACATATGAGGTGCTACCTGCTGAGACTTGTAGTGCAGCAAGCAGGAGGAGGAGTTTGCAGGTGCACACTAAATATATATGCTAGACCTTTTAATATCTTGCTATATTGAATTTGAGGTTATTAGCATAGTAATGGCCATTAGTATGGGCTTGTCCACCGCATCCAGGTTACCTCAATAGGACAAGTCTCTAACACTACTCTGGGACAGGTCCAGGGCACAGGGCCCCCCAGGCCAGCCCAGCAGAACCACCCCATGGCATCACATTAGTGTGAAATTAAAGTGATAGTAAAAGGGATAGGGGAAATTATATGTGATAGGACTTACCAGGGTAAGAAGTAATAATAAATGTGAAGGGTGCTACATATATATTAAACAAACTAAAGGGGTGATTGAAAATATACGATATGATGCCATGGAGCAGCCCAAAGAGCCCAGCGCCCCAAACACAGTCCCACAGACTAACACTCAGCATATATGTATAGTAGGACTTACCCTCATAGTGCCAAGCTGAGGTGTGCAGTCTTGAATGCTGGGACTCCAGCCTATTTAAAATCAATCTGGGACAGGTGGGTGGGGTGCTAGTTAAGGAGGAAGGCGTCTCTAGTTCCTTCCAGTGTGTATGAATACACAATATATAGTACATAGGGGGAGGGGCCCTAAACTGCACACCCTGGACATATGAGGTGCTACCTGCTGAGACTTGTAGTGCAGCAAGCAGGAGGAGGAGTTTGCAGGTGCACACTAAATATATATGCTAGACCTTTTAATATCTTGCTATATTGCATTTGAGGTTATTAGCATAGTAATGGCCATTAGTATGGGCTTGTCCACCGCATCCAGGTTACCTCAATAGGACAAGTCCCTAACACTACTCTGGGACAGGTCCAGGGCACAGGGCCCCCCAGGCCATCCCAGCAGAACCACCCCATGGCATCACATTAGTGTGAAATTAAAGTGATAGTAAAAGGGATAGGGGAAATTATATGTGATAGGACTTACCAGGGTAAGAAGTAATAATAAATGTGAAGGGTGCTACATATATATTAAACAAACTAAAGGGGTGATTGAAAATATACGATATGATGCCATGGAGCAGTCCAGCAACAGCAGCCCAAAGAGCCCAGCGCCCCAAACACAGTCCCACAGACTAACACTCAGCATATATGTATAGTAGGACTTACCCTCATAGTGCCAAGCTGAGGTGTGCAGTCTTGAATGCTGGGACTCCAGCCTATTTAAAATCAATCTGGGACAGGTGGGTGGGGTGCTAGTTAAGGAGGAAGGCGTCTCTAGTTCCTTCCAGTGTGTATGAATACACAATATATAGTACATAGGGGGAGGGGCCCTAAACTGCACACCCTGGACATATGAGGTGCTACCTGCTGAGACTTGTAGTGCAGCAAGCAGGAGGAGGAGTTTGCAGGTGCACACTAAATATATATGCTAGACCTTTTAATATCTTGCTATATTGAATTTGAGGTTATTAGCATAGTAATGGCCATTAGTATGGGCTTGTCCACCGCATCCAGGTTACCTCAATAGGACAAGTCTCTAACACTACTCTGGGACAGGTCCAGGGCACAGGGCCCCCCAGGCCAGCCCAGCAGAACCACCCCATGGCATCACATTAGTGTGAAATTAAAGTGATAGTAAAAGGGATAGGGGAAATTATATGTGATAGGACTTACCAGGGTAAGAAGTAATAATAAATGTGAAGGGTGCTACATATATATTAAACAAACTAAAGGGGTGATTGAAAATATACGATATGATGCCATGGAGCAGCCCAGCAACAGCAGCCCAAAGAGCCCAGCGCCCCAAACACAGTCCCACAGACTAACACTCAGCATATATGTATAGTAGGACTTACCCTCATAGTGCCAAGCTGAGGTGTGCAGTCTTGAATGCTGGGACTCCAGCCTATTTAAAATCAATCTGGGACAGGTGGGTGGGGTGCTAGTTAAGGAGGAAGGCGTCTCTAGTTCCTTCCAGTGTGTATGAATACACAATATATAGTACATAGGGGGAGGGGCCCTAAACTGCACACCCTGGACATATGAGGTGCTACCTGCTGAGACTTGTAGTGCAGCAAGCAGGAGGAGGAGTTTGCAGGTGCACACTAAATATATATGCTAGACCTTTTAATATCTTGCTATATTGCATTTGAGGTTATTAGCATAGTAATGGCCATTAGTATGGGCTTGTCCACCGCATCCAGGTTACCTCAATAGGACAAGTCCCTAACACTACTCTGGGACAGGTCCAGGGCACAGGGCCCCCCAGGCCATCCCAGCAGAACCACCCCATGGCATCACATTAGTGTGAAATTAAAGTGATAGTAAAAGGGATAGGGGAAATTATATGTGATAGGACTTACCAGGGTAAGAAGTAATAATAAATGTGAAGGGTGCTACATATATATTAAACAAACTAAAGGGGTGATTGAAAATATACGATATGATGCCATGGAGCAGCCCAGCAACAGCAGCCCAAAGAGCCCAGCGCCCCAAACACAGTCCCACAGACTAACACTCAGCATATATGTATAGTAGGACTTACCCTCATAGTGCCAAGCTGAGGTGTGCAGTCTTGAATGCTGGGACTCCAGCCTATTTAAAATCAATCTGGGACAGGTGGGTGGGGTGCTAGTTAAGGAGGAAGGCGTCTCTAGTTCCTTCCAGTGTGTATGAATACACAATATATAGTACATAGGGGGAGGGGCCCTAAACTGCACACCCTGGACATATGAGGTGCTACCTGCTGAGACTTGTAGTGCAGCAAGCAGGAGGAGGAGTTTGCAGGTGCACACTAAATATATATGCTAGACCTTTTAATATCTTGCTATATTGCATTTGAGGTTATTAGCATAGTAATGGCCATTAGTATGGGCTTGTCCACCGCATCCAGGTTACCTCAATAGGACAAGTCCCTAACACTACTCTGGGACAGGTCCAGGGCACAGGGCCCCCCAGGCCATCCCAGCAGAACCACCCCATGGCATCACATTAGTGTGAAATTAAAGTGATAGTAAAAGGGATAGGGGAAATTATATGTGATAGGACTTACCAGGGTAAGAAGTAATAATAAATGTGAAGGGTGCTACATATATATTAAACAAACTAAAGGGGTGATTGAAAATATACGATATGATGCCATGGAGCAGCCCAGCAACAGCAGCCCAAAGAGCCCAGCGCCCCAAACACAGTCCCACAGACTAACACTCAGCATATATGTATAGTAGGACTTACCCTCATAGTGCCAAGCTGAGGTGTGCAGTCTTGAATGCTGGGACTCCAGCCTATTTAAAATCAATCTGGGACAGGTGGGTGGGGTGCTAGTTAAGGAGGAAGGCGTCTCTAGTTCCTTCCAGTGTGTATGAATACACAATATATAGTACATAGGGGGAGGGGCCCTAAACTGCACACCCTGGACATATGAGGTGCTACCTGCTGAGACTTGTAGTGCAGCAAGCAGGAGGAGGAGTTTGCAGGTGCACACTAAATATATATGCTAGACCTTTTAATATCTTGCTATATTGCATTTGAGGTTATTAGCATAGTAATGGCCATTAGTATGGGCTTGTCCACCGCATCCAGGTTACCTCAATAGGACAAGTCCCTAACACTACTCTGGGACAGGTCCAGGGCACAGGGCCCCCCAGGCCATCCCAGCAGAACCACCCCATGGCATCACATTAGTGTGAAATTAAAGTGATAGTAAAAGGGATAGGGGAAATTATATGTGATAGGACTTACCAGGGTAAGAAGTAATAATAAATGTGAAGGGTGCTACATATATATTAAACAAACTAAAGGGGTGATTGAAAATATACGATATGATGCCATGGAGCAGCCCAGCAACAGCAGCCCAAAGAGCCCAGCGCCCCAAACACAGTCCCACAGACTAACACTCAGCATATATGTATAGTAGGACTTACCCTCATAGTGCCAAGCTGAGGTGTGCAGTCTTGAATGCTGGGACTCCAGCCTATTTAAAATCAATCTGGGACAGGTGGGTGGGGTGCTAGTTAAGGAGGAAGGCGTCTCTAGTTCCTTCCAGTGTGTATGAATACACAATATATAGTACATAGGCGGAGGGGCCCTAAACTGCACACCCTGGACATATGAGGTGCTACCTGCTGAGACTTGTAGTGCAGCAAGCAGGAGGAGGAGTTTGCAGGTGCACACTAAATATATATGCTAGACCTTTTAATATCTTGCTATATTGCATTTACATATTACATTTGAAAAATGCTTTGTCTGTATTCAAAATACCTATTGTTTATAATACACTGCCTCCTTTATTAATAAAGTGTATATAATTAGATTTAGCCACAGACGTTTCTCATTGTATTTTACTCTTTACAAATCACACTCAGGTGTATGCCCTGGGCAATTAGCCCCTAGATATAAATATGAGCTTGGAACTCACAGTTGTATACTTGCTCCTGAAAAAGCCGGAGGTTCAGATCTGGGGAAACGCATTATGCTTTGAAATACTCACGTCACTTGTGCTGCTGAGATTTGGCTACTGACATCACTCACCAACAAGTGTGATCCATCTCAAACTGGTCTAAGAAATTTTCCAAAACCACGGTATACAGCCCATTCCCGCTTACAGACGCCCTTCCTAGAGAAATCTGGAGTTCCATCTTCTGGGATACCTGCATTATCCCTAATTTCCCAGTTTCCAAGAGGACGTATACATCAAGTGGAGAGCCTGAGCCCTTGCAAATATAGGGCACTTTCTGGACTGTCATTCCATTGTCTGGACAAACAACATCCACCAGACCGACCAGGATGGTAATATAATTCTTTGTCAGCACCTATATTTCATCTCAGCTACCAATTGTTCATAATAATATCCCAGTGATATACCACCAATCCCCTTGGACTATATGTCTAGGAACTGACACGCATAGTGTGATTTTTTTTTATATAATATATTTTGATTTTATATGTATTGAAATTGTTATATTTATTGAGAAACGTCTGGTACAATTATTTGGTACAGCCAGCGCAGGCACTATTCTTTTGATTTTACTTAACAATATCGGCATTTACTGGCTAACAACTTACACAAGTCTTCTGGGTTCCTGCATCAGGTGTGAGTGAGTTGCAAATAATTTGGGGTGCAAAAGCCAGTTTTTCAGTGCATTCTACTGTCTGCATGTGAACTCTGTTACTCTGTTTCTATACTGTAGTTGTGCTTCTGCCCCCAGACTTTAAACTTTTTTTAGTCACAGGAAATAGGTGGTTTGTGGCAGCAACAAAAAATTGTAGCTACCACTTTAAGAAGTGCAGGTCTGTTTCACACAAAGGTATCAAATACATTTATTAAAAAAAAACACATAATTCACATTATATTTCAAAGTGCACAAGGAAGGGGGACACAAGACATACAACATAAAACATATTAAAATTCTATAATAGAACTGATTGCGGCTCAATCTTTATATGAGGCTATACAAGAATTTTTTGGATAATCCCAGCGCTTTTAGATTGATTGTAGGTGATTCTTAATGAGCTGCACCCTTAAGGAGCCGCACTTACTTATAAGTTCACCTACGTGCAGAAACAAATTTCTTTATCCACTTTATTGGTGATTCCTAAACCCTCATGTGACAGAAACTTACTTAACCCCTTCACGACATTTGACGTATATATACGTCATGGTCGGGAAGTACTTCCCGACACATGACGTATATATACGTCATGACTTCTAACTGTCACTGCGTCTAGAGACGCAGTGACAGTTAGGTGATGTCTGCTGTCCCTGACAGCAGACATCCCCCCTCGCCGCCCAGGGGGGGCAGGGGTGCCCCCCCCCGGTCGGCGATCGCTGTGATTGGCTGTTCAAATCTGAACAGCCATTCACAGCGTTTCCTGTGTTACCGGCGGCTAAGCCGCTCGGTAACACAGGGATCGGTGGTGATCGGTGCTGTCAAGTACAGCACCGATCACAACCGATGTGCAGCCCCCCCTCGAACCCGCCGGGCACTCACCCGGCAGCAGCAGCAGCTCCCCCGGCTCCCCCGGAGCGTCTGGAGCGCACGCAGCGCTGCCCTCCTCCCCCCTCCCCCCCGCAGCAGCAGCAGCATCAAGCTGCAGAAAAAGTTAAAAATAAAATGTACAATATGCACTGAAAAAAAAAAAAATATATATATATATATATACACACACACATATATATATATATATATATGTGTGTGTGTATATATATGTATATATATATATATATATATATATATACACACATATATATATATATATGTGTGTGTGTGTGTGTGTGTATATACCGCACCGATTACCACCGATCGCCAGCCCCCCCCCCCCCTCCCACCCGGCAGCCCCCCTCCCTCCCACCCACCCGGCTGCCGCAGCACCAGCACCCCTCCCACCCCCCCGCCAGCCGCAGCGCCAGCCCCCCTCCCAAAGCTGGTGACTAAAATGGGGTCACTTGTGGGGGGGTTCCACTGTGTTGGTGCTTCGGGGGTCTTGCTAATGCGACATAGCACCCACCATTCATTCCACCACCAAAAATCACTCCTTCCCTTCTGAGTCCTGCCATGCACCCAACTGGTATTTTTTGGTCACACGTGAGGCATTGCCGTACTCGGGAGAAATTGGGGCACAGATTTTGGGGTGCTTTGTCTCCTTCATTCCTTGTGAAAATAAAAAATTTTGAGCCAGAACTGCATTTTTCTGTAAAAAAATACATTTTTTTACACAAAAATGCAGATCTGGCTCAAAATTTTTCATTTTCACAAGGAATGAAGGAGACAAAGCACCCCAAAATCTGTGCCCCAATTTCTCCCGAGTACGGCAATGCCTCATGTGTGACCAGAAAATACCAGTTGGGTGCATGGCAGGACTCAGAAGGGAAGGAGTGATTTTTGGATTTTGCAGCACAGATTCTGGTTGAATGACCCCCGAAACACCCATACAGTGGAACCCCCCCACAAGTGACCCCATTTTGCAAACTACACCCTTCAGGGAATTCATCAAGGGGTATAGTGTACATTTCAAACCCCCCGGGGTTTCACCAATTTTGATACAACTGAGCTGTGAAAATGAAAAATTATTTTTTTTCATTTTCACTGCCCAGTTGTACCACAATTGGTGAAACCCCTGGGGGTTTGAAATGTACACTATACCCCTAGATGAATTCCCTGAAGGGTGTAGTTTGCAAAATGGGGTCACTTGTGGGGGGGTACCTAACTTTTAGCATCTTATGGTGCCTAGAAACCTACATGGTGCCTAAAAAATAATCTCATAAAAAGGAGGCTCCAAAATCAAGTAGGTGCTCCTTCTATTATGAAGCCTGTGGTTTGGTCACCGTGCACACTAGGGCCACATATAGGATATTTATGAAAACCAAAGAATTGGGGGAATCAATTTTTAGTCACATTTCTCTAGTAAAATCTACTGTGTTCCTTAGAAAAATGTATTAAAATTGCAAATCTGCAAAAAAAAATGAAATTTTGAAATTTCACCTACACTTTCTTTTAATTCCTGTGAAACACCTAAAGGGTTAACAAACTTCCAAAATGCTGTTTTGAATACTGTGAGGGGTGCAGTTTTTGAAATGGCATCATTTATGGGGGTGTCTCACATACAAGTCACTCAAAGTCACATCATAACTGACCTGGTCCCTAAAAAAATCAGAGTTTGAAATTTTCTTGAAAATTTGAGAATTTGCTATTCATATTTTAAGCCTCCTAGTGTCCAAAAAAATGAAAATGAGGTTGAAATAATGATGGCAACATAAAGTAGACATATGGACTATGTTAGTTATTCACTATTTTGAGTGGTAAGATTATTTGTCTCACAAGCAGAAAATTTAACATTTTGCAAATCGCAAAATTTTCCATTTTTTTACGACATTTTGGTATTTTTCACAAAAAAACACAGACTGTATCGACGAAAATTTACCACTAACTTGAAGTACAATGTGTCACGAGAAAACAATCTCAAAATCACTGGGATAAGTAAAAGCAAAAAAAAGTTATCCCCACTTAAGTGATACATGCCAGATTTGAAAAAAAGGGCTCTGTCAGGAAGGCAAAAACTGGCTCTGTCATGAAGGGGTTAAAGTACTTATTATGAAGTACTTATTATTGTTTTTCTCATTAGAAAGTATCCTAATATACAGAATTAAAAATACTTTGTCAGGAACGTAACAACATAGTCAGGTAGCTTAAAGATAACCTGAGGAGAAAACATTGGTATTGGACAGAGCATTCGTAAGAGGCATTTCAAGCTATGTATTACATATACAACATAGTTCTATTGGCAGCAATTCGTTACATTCTAATGTAAAGGTATCTTTTAATGTTGAATCACTCAGGCGACTAAGATAGCAGGAAAGATGAACTTACTATAGGTTTCTCACACGCATGCACGTAGCAGTATCTTTAACCGGTCCACTCCAATAGACAGATAAAAAGATTTATTTGGGCATCCATGAATAAAACAAGTTTAAAAAGCAAGCAGGAGGATGAACAGCGTTCCGATGTACAAAGTCTTAGTGACGGCAAAAGCTTGTAGTGCTGCAGACGCACACTCGTCTGTCGATCCACAAAGCCGGAGGTGGTAAGCGACGCTGGTCTCCTCTCTGGAAATCTAAGCACCTGCCGAATGAACGGTGATGCATTCCATTAGGGCAGTAGTAACCTTGGGTGGTGCAACATGAAGCTTTGGCAGAACAATTATGTCGAGCAGCCCCATGTCTTCTATCCACATGTTCATATGTTGCATTAGGTGATGTAGGCCATGCCTTCTACTTGGGGTGTCTGTTGAATGTTCTAGTGGTCCTAAGCCTTGTTGCAGAAGTAAATAAGATTTTTGATTGTTAACCTTTGAATTCTGTTCTTAGGGCATGCTGATGCTGGCCATCATTCAGCAGTGATCACATTTGCAAAATTGTACACAGGCAGATCTCCTATTAAGCTCACTAAAAAAAACTAATGCAGTTTGAGATGGGTGGGAGGGACTGTTCGCTTTAATGTGGGGAAGAACATATAGAGCAGTGGTCAGGGAACTCTTCCTCATTACCCCACGCAGTGCATGTTTTGCAGGTCTCTTCACAGAATAACAAGTGAAATAATTAACTCCACCTGCGGACCTTATAAAAAGTGTCTGAGTAATTAATACACCTGTGCACCTGCTGGGTTACCAGCAAAACATGCACTGTGTGGGGTAATGAGGACAGAGTTCCCTGACCACTGATATAGAGGGGCTGTTGGTGGGATGAAGGGGCTGTCTGTCGTGGGTGGGGAGGGAGGATGTGGCTCCAAAACGTTTGTTGGTTGAAGTCCTGGTATATCATAACATTGTATACTGGCACACTTGGAGTACTGGTTGATTCAGTATGTCAACAAAATCTTACAGCAGCAAAAGTAATGTTTTGGGGAATGTCACTGTTGAGAAATTGCAAGTGCAATTTCTTCTTCAGGATTCATAGGGTTCACAAGGAAAACCTTGAGTTATAAGTGTGTTGGAGTCCAGGCACCAACCGCAAAAGCTTTGCCTATCTCCCAAACTGCACTGCCCCTCTCCCTATAACCCCACCTCCAAGTTAATGCACCACAGATACCGGCACTTTCATGCACCTCCGTACTGCAGAGTTTGGAGTTCACTAGCCACCACGGCATATATGACAGGCGGTGGTCAAACATTTTTAATAGCCATAAGTACCTGGGAGTGGATGCAAGATTAAGTAGGGGTGCTGTGCCCCTCCCTCAGTGCTAGGCCCGAACCTCTTCAGTTTTCTACCATAGCCATGGAATGACCCTACAGCAGGCATGTCCAAACTATGGCCCTCCAGTTGTTGTGAAACTACAAGTTCCATCATGCCTTGTAACAGTTAGGAATTATTAGGGATGTTAAAACTGTGGCAAGACATGCTGGGATGTGTAGTTTCACAACAGCTGGAGGGCCACAGTTTGGACATGCCCTACAGCTAAGTAGTTGATTGGTGTGCTCATTGCAGTGTTTGTTACTATCTTAGGGATGGCCATTGACCATCAATGATTTGAAATTATCGATGTTGTATGGCTAATTTCAAATGCTTTTGCTATCGATGGGGGAGAACCAGATGGTTTCCAATCTTTTTTTTTTTTTTTTGGAAAGTGCCACGACATGGAGCATAGCTCCGCCCCCAACATCAGTTGTGTTTTTATTGGCCCACAGGACATTCAGTAAAAAAAATTGCTGACCATCCATACGTAAAACCAAACGCAAAGTTTAGTACTGTCGATGGCCTGTTGTACTATTGTCATCAATGGCAACCATGGCCATCCCTATTCTATTTGAATTTGTATGTGACTAGATATGAGTGCTAGATATGAAACAGGTGCTGTCAGGGATGTCCCCTGAGCTATAGCCTGTATCACACATTATGGCAGATGTATTAAGCTTTAGCGAGATAAATCCAAGGGTGATAAGGAGAGATAAACTTCCAGCCCATAACCTGCTAACTGCCATGTTACAGCCTGTGTTTGAAAAAAGTCAGAATTGGCTGGACGTTTATCTCTCCTTATCACCCTTGCATTTATCTCTTTTAAGGCTTAAAACATCTGCCCCATTACTGGGCATACCAGGACATGTTTCCTGGACATGAGGCAGCGGGTTTATGTGCAAACTGTCTTATCACTCCTGCTTGCCTGAGGAGGAGAGAGGGTCACTTCACTGGGATAATCTCCCTACATTGTAAAAAGCAGCCACTTGCGTGTTTTATTTTTTTAAAGGAAAGTGGTTAGGGAACAGGGGTAGATTACCCCAAATGGGGTAAAAATTAAATGGGGTAATGGATGGTTGCGCTGGTGAGACACAGCCGGGTATATTTTTGTATGGGTGCCTGCGACACACTTCACCTGGATTGATGTGCACACCCTTGAATTATGGTCTGGTTGGGTCCTGTGGCCCACTGTAGTTATGAGGAGTCTGAGGAGCACCACATCACATATCTTTCTGGGCCCCCCGTAGTGGACTGATGTGCGATAAGGAGGATGCAGACTGTGGACACTGCCTGACCCGCCCATGGTGAGTAGTGCATGTTGCAGTGCCGCTTGGCTGCTGCACCGGGAGATGGGCCGACACACATGATCAGGTGGGAGAGAGAGACACCGGAAATGCACACTACGGCTAGGGAGGAGGTAGATAGATAGATATGTGGCTTCTACTCTGACTGGTATTAACAGCAGAGCCTGGCATATAATATTACTCTCGACTCAAGCTGCATTAATGTGCAATGATAGGGGTAGAAGGAGGTGTTTAATATAACTATATAACAGTTAAACTAAGCTATTGTTTTTTTAAAATAATTAGCGGACTAGTCGCAAAAAAAGAAGTATCTGCATATTCATAATATTATATATGATGAGGAGTTTGTATGTTCTCCCATATCAAGGTATCAAGGGGGTAACGTTGGCATATCTGAATATATTTTGGGGTAAAAGGTAAAGTTCCCTGACCCCTGTTCTAAAACTTTTGTCTCACATACATGGTTTAGATGTCCAAAAGTGGCCAGGAGTGATTGAGACGACATTGGTGTAAGCTGTCTTTCTGTATATGCAGTCATTGGCCGATGTTACCGCTTTCCAGGTGATTGTTTTTATCCATTGCTTTACTTTTGTTTTATTGTTTGTTTTTAAAAAAAACTTTTTTTGGATTACGAATGAGAACTTTTTTTTTCCTTCCTCTCTCACTGCATACCACTGCTTGTGGGAATTGAGATGAGGTCTGAAAAATAATTAAGTCTCTCCAAAAAAGATACCTTTATATGCTTCAAACAATATATGCATCCAGTGCAGGGATGCGTACGGTACACATCCGAGGAAGCCTGACTTTTTTCTGGTACAGAGCATATCTGATTACACTTTAAGTGGTGACCCCTAAAATCATCGTATTACACGATCAACCAAAGAAACTGCTATATGCTTCACATAATCTCTTGCAAGAGTGAGCATCCCTTAGCAAGTACATTTTCTGTTTCTGGGATCTATACAGCAAGTGGTGATTCTGGAGGATTTTTCACAAAAAAATACCTTTTATAGATGTATCTCTTCCCACTTTCTTGTGAGTTGAGTACGGATTCCCTCTTAAAATCACTGGGTTCTATCAACATAACCCTTACAGTTACATTCTATTCTGATACATTGTATTTAAATTTGTTTTGCATGTACATCGAACATTGGCTGAGGAATCTCTGTCTATCCACTGTGACAACAAATCCAACGCCGACAAGTTTGTTTTCTTCTGTAAAGAGGAGTCAATTGAATCCTTTATTGGTGTAAATTTTTGATCTAGCCGAGACGCTAGTATGGCTGTGATCTCACTGGCGGAGACAGCGTTGGGTACCGGAAGGCAAACCGAGTGTGTCTCGTCAGCCCCAGTAGCCAGGTCGGGTCCTGGTTCAGGAGATGAAGTAAAGGATGCAGGGGAGTTGTCCTTGCCATGGCCTTTGCCCTGTTGAGCACTTTTGGGACCCCATTGGGGCCTAGCCACATATTTATCCATTACGGGCATTAAGCTCACACAACGTGAGAGGGAATGTTTAGTCATCGACAGAGATCAAAACAGGGGTATGTGATGGTCTGTGAGTGTTAAAGCAAGACACGCAGCACCAAGAGGCACCGTGACCAGCAGCGCGATGCAGTTAATAAGTTTATGCAACCTCAGCGAGCAGCACCAAGGGTAAGATGTGGGGAGGGGTTGGGTAACCTGTATACACAAAGAAATGTACATATATATATATATATATATATATATATATATATATATATATATATATATAAGTTCCAATCCCCCCAGGAATGGGAGAAATAAACGGCACTCAGAGACGGTTTAAATATCAGCAGGTGTATTGAGGAATCCTCAATACACCTGCTGATATTTAAACCGTCTCTGACTGCCGTTTATTTCTCCCATTCCTGGGGGGATTGGAACTTGTTTATACTTATTCTGGCACCAGGGCAAGTTGTCTATTGAGACCGAGTGCCGGCAAATTTGGATTGCTATATATATATCTATATATATATATATATATATATATATATATATATATATATATATATATATATATATATAGATATATATATATATTGATATATATATATATATATATCTCCACGGGGGAGCAGTAGCTGAATCCAGCACCCAGAGTGCTATGAAGAATATGGAAACTCCAGGAGGGCTGATATTCCTTGTCCCCAGCAATTGCAGGCAATGTGGCCAGGTGTGGAGCTTTGAGGGGTCAGGGGTTGTGATTTGCAGTTCCCCTCTATCAGCAGCAGTAGCCCACCTGGCTCCGGGATGTTATTCCTGGCTGGGAGCTCCAAACTGCGTCCGCTTTTCGGGTATGTGTAGGCCGTGTCTAGCCGGCATCAGTCCCGGTGCTTCCCGGCCTCAGGGTCCCACAGCCCAGCAGCAGAGTACCGCCTCACCTCCGGGCGATGCCGCAGCCCCAACTCACGGGACCGGAGTGGCCACGCTTCCGGCCTAGAACAGGCCGCGACTAGCGGGCGCCGAACCCTGCACTCTCCAGACCCGGGGATGGATCTGCAGCAGCTGCGGACCAGTGGCAGGAGATGGAGGTACTGCAGGGTTCTGGAAGTGCTCCGGATCGGGCCACTGAGCTGATGTAAGGGCTAGTGATCCGGGAGCCCAGCAATGGCACTGCACTGCCAGGCCATGCGCCTACAATCCAATTTTTACTTTTTAAATGTAAAATTTTATTTGAAATGGAGTTTGACTGCTTGCCTTTAGCACCTTTCCAACGTGTAAAGAAAATGCATTTTCACCCGTGGGGCAAGGCTATGGGTCAGTCTTTCCTGAAACAGGATAAGACCAATAATAGGTAAGTCTAAGCCCAAACCTGGGAAGTGTGTAAGGCTGCACCCAAAGTCTGACATTCTACAGCCTCACAGGGCGAACGTTCCTCTGGGGGATCACTGGGTGGCAGGCCGACTTTTGCACTTCGCACAGGTCTAGCCCATGACTGCTTCAGGCACCTGGGTGCAAGAAAGGGGTACGCCATCTCTTTCAGGTAATGTCCCCCACAACAGCTCTTTAAATAGGGACAAGATGCTCACAAAAAAATTTGTCCCGTCATAGCCCTAGTTTCTCAAATAGAAAACAGTATTATGCAACAATATGTTTGTACACAAAACCCAATGGGACTTTTAGACACCCTACTGTTAATAGTCCTGGCTATGGAACCGCTATCACAACAATTTCTAAGAATTGCATTAACAATAGCCGTAATCAGTTGCGAGCACTGCCGTTTAGACGGCTCCACAGGTCTTTACCAAGGTCATGGCTGTAATGGCGGCATACCTGCAAACAGGTATTCTTTGTTGGATGACCTACTCATACTGGCAAACTCAGGAAGTGTTGCTAAGTCAGATGTCCATTACAGTGCAGTTCCTTTAATGTCACAGACGGCTGATAAATTGTGTCTGGAGACTGGATCCTCCTTCTGGATCTGAAGCACAAGACACCTCTGCTGAGGCTGAGGCATTGGACACCCCTCCTGAGGTTGACAACACAGACACTTGCTTTTGGGGTACAAATGTTGAGACACCACTTCCAGTAGCGGATACAGGAACCTTCCAAGGATCTCTGTGAACAGCAGCAAAACCATGTTTTGCCAGGATGATCTTTGTTCTAGGGCCCCAAGTATGGGGCCTTATTCTAGTTCACTCTTAGAGGCAAATTCCTTCTTAGCTGGACAAAACCATGTGCACTGCAGGGGGGCAGATGTAACATGTGCAGAGAATATTAGATTTGGGTGGGGTTTTTCTTCAAAGTGAGATCTATATTGCAGTGTAAAAATAAAGCAGTCAGTATTTTCCTTGCACAGAAACAAAATAACTCACCCAAAGCTAAATCTATCTGCACATGTTATATCTGCCCCCTGTAGTGCACATGGTTTTGTCCAGCTAAGAAGGAATTTGCCTCTAAGAGTGAACTAGAATAAGGCCCATGGACTCGGGTTTCTTTCTGAGATGAAATGGGAGGAATCTCGCCATTCCTTGGCTGACAGAGGGAACAATCTCCTATAAAATGGTCCGAACCACCACAATAGAAGCACAGGTCTAGCTGCCTGCGCCACTGATGTTCTTCCTCAGACAGCTGGGATCGTGGTCTGCTTTGGGGTCTGTCCTTACATGGAATATGAAAGGACTTCTCAGGAGTACTTGATAGTGTAGCAGAATGGCCTTTGAGCACATGGCCACTGGAAAGGGGTACCAAAGAATGGCAGAGACTACAGAAAAAAAAATTAGATGGTAATTCCTGTAGTTGGACAAAAATAGAGACAAGGGTTTTGTCAGTCGCACAGTTGTTAAACATTACATACACGCCATTTTAGAATGGTATGGCCGACATTTTGGTTCGCAGAGTTGTGCAAATAAAGTATAATACTCAAGTTCTGTGTAGCGAAGCGAGCCTTGAGCGCAGCCATACTAATACACATAAATTCATATCCCACACTTACACAAAATAAAATATAATTAAATGTAGGTTTAGTTCACAGCACATAGTTAAACCAATAATACACGTACATGTTTAGTATCTTTATGTTCCGTGTCTTATGCGCAGCACTCCGGTCGTACCGAAAAGTTTGCAAGTCCTAACGTCTGATAATTACGGACAAAATCCATAATCTATGTACTATTGCCATGTGAACTGAGGAAGACAAAGGATCAAGTTGTAACCAGTTCTTGTGGTTGATTTACGTCCCCCCATGACTTGAGCCTATACCAGCAAAAGGGTGGAAAACTGATCATTTAACCATTGCTGAAAAGGCCAAGTCGGCGGCGGTACAGAGTTTGAAAGGTGCTAGCGTATGAACCCGAGGTATAATAAGTGAAGTCCAAAGGGAAATTACGTGTTTAAAGTATATAAGGTGTCTATATTAAGTGTGTTTTTACTTCTGCCTGCCACAAGTAGTTTAACGGGGTATAGTGTTTTGAATTGCTTATTTATGGTAATGTGCACGTGCGATAAGGTTTCGCACATGTGAAGGAAAAGGCCTGTGTTTATTATAGTACAAAGAGGACTCTTTCTGTGTAAAGCTATAATTTTTTGTTGTTCGTTACTGCAGGGCCAGGGACTCCGCCACGTTGCGACAAGTTCTGGGCCTTTACAGACTGTTTCTGTACATGTTTTTAGTATCTTTATGTTCTGTGTCTTATGCGCAGCACTCCGGTCGTAGCGAAAAGTTCGCAAGTCCTAATGTCTGATAATTACGGACAAAATCCATAATCTATGTACTTTTGCCATGTGAACTGAGGAAGACAAAGGATCAAGTTGTAACCAGTTCTTGTGGTTTATTTACGACCCCCCATGACGATGCCAGCTAACAAAGGACGCAGAAGTACATTCCCTCTACACCAATCCACTTAAAGTGCATCCCCTTTGCTCCAATCCACGAGGACCTGACTTTTGAACTCTTGGACCAATGAAAACTACCTTTGACCTCTCTTTGTGTGGACACTATAAAAGTAGCGAACCCTGGCTGGCTCGGTCACTTCTTCACTGCTTTTTCCCCCCTCCATCCTGACCGGGCTAAGTTCTATTTGAACCTAGTGAGCTCGAAAGGATACTAAATTCTAAGTATCGGTCTAGCGTGTATAATACATGAGAAAGGTTCGCTACGCTTTGTTTGCACGTAGCTAGGAGTCAAAGGTATTAGTTTACGGACATAGTACGTAAACTGCGCACTTCACTTATTGTCCATCTGGTTATATATTTTTTTGGTACACTTTACCTAGCACGGCGCCCACGATTTTGATCATGGGCATCGCAGGTAAAAAAATCGTGTTGAACGCATCGCATGCGGCCAAAAAATCGCATGCGATGCGATCGCTGCGATTACCGCGATTTTCCATAGGGAACAATGTTAAATGGGTCAATGGACCCGATTTAACATTGGGAACAATGTTAAATGGCCCACAGACCCCAAATAGCCACCCTGGGCCCCCCCAATTGTTAACGCCACCCCATGATCAACGTGAACCCGAAGCGTGGCGTGCGCAGCGAGCCCGCGAGGGGCGGCGGTACACGTCCTCCGACCTTTTCATACCCCCACTATCCACGTCGGCGTGTAGTTGAGAATAGATAGTGTGGCGAGCCACGGAGCCCGAAGCGTGGCGAGGGGACGCGGATACCTGTGAAGCCCGCGAAGGGACGCGTTTACCTGTGAAGGTATCCGCGTCCCCTCGCGGGCCGCGCTGCGCTCGCCACTATCTATTCTCAACTCCACGCCGACGTGGATAGTGGGGGTATGAAAAGGTCGGAGGACGCGTACCGCCGCCCCTCGCGGGCTCGCTGCGCTCGCCACGCTTCGGGTTCACGTTGATCGTGGGGTGGCGTTAACAATTGGGGGGCTATTTGGGGTCTGTGGGCCATTTAACATTGTTCCCTATGGAAAATCGCGGTAATCGCGTCGGTCGCATCGCATGCTTTTTTTGGCCGCATGCGATGCAACCGACGCAACTTCCATTTTTAACATGGTTTTCTATGGGAAGTCGGTCGCATCTCAAATGGCATGCGATGCCCGCGATGGGCGCCGTGCTAGGTAAAGATTACCATTTTTTTTTTTTTTTACCGAATATTATTTTATTAAATTTTTCACACATATATATATATATATATATATAGGCAATTGGAAAATCCGCACACCTTACACTGAGGTCATCTTCTGGGTGCCATGGCCATATATGGATGGTAATAAATAGATAATTAGAGCCAAGCACACCAATTTGAAAAAAGAATTTGTTTTATAAGAAAAACGTGAAAGAATCCATTGGCAGTAAATACAGTCCAATACAGCAGATCAGGTCATCCAAATACTTATCAGCATGCCAGCCGGTAGACAGGAGACAGGATACAAGACATCATGATACTGCTTACAATGGAACAAAGTCAGGTCTGCTCAACAGCTGTTTCGGAGGGTCTATCCGTCGTCAGGAGCATGCCTGACTGACTCACAGTACCCGGTATATATAGTAACCGCAATAACAATTAATGAAAAAAAGTGAACTCACCTGTGATCGCTAACTCGCATGAAGTGGGAAGCGTGCGTCCAGTCCGGCCTCCGCTAGCACTAGCGCATCACTTCCTGTACATTCTGATAGGGTGTAGGGTCGTGTAAGGCTCACACGTGACACACTGCGTTACGTAACTTTCGCTACTCACACAGCGGTCTCCATGGAGACCAAACACTATCTATGCTAGAACGTCATCAACTAGGGACGCACACGCGATAGGTTGGCGGCCCACCAGCGTGCGCGTCACCATGGAGACGCGTTACTAGCCGCTAGAGCCTGAAGTAAATGACAACAAACACAAAAAGCGTCAGCGGTCACTCCCCAGGTCTCACAGTGCGCACCCAAAAAATCAGTGAAACTGAGTCATGGATCCACCAAAAAGGCACCACATCGTGGTACACTGATCAGGGTCCAGCTCATTAAACAACTTGCGATCACAGATGTTGCGATGTATCTATTGGTTACTGCGTTAATCAACATATACCGGGTTTACAACAAGCTTGGTCATATAAGGATCAAAAGATGATACATGATAATTAAAAACATGACATTTTTTTAATAAGATTACAAAAAACAATTGAGGAAATATTCCTCATTCAGGCCTAATGGTGACATAGAGGTTAATTCGTTAATCCAATAGCATTCTTTTTGCAATAAGAGTTTACCCCGATCACCGCCCCTCCGGAGGGGGGGGATGTGATCAATTGGTTGGAATCTGAAATCTTTAAGGGTATGCCCATATTGTACAAAATGTTTGGCCACCGGAGGTGTGTCCGTATCCACCTTCTGCATGGCTTTTTTAATTGAGGATCGGTGTAAACATATTCTTTCCTTAAGAGTGCGTATAGTTTTACCAATATATAGTTTGTTGCATGGGCAACGAGTAGCATATATAACGAATTTACTGTCACAATTTAGTTTAAATTTGATACTATAAGTATTTGATGTCAATGGGTCAACAAAGTGTGTTCCCACTGACATGAATTGACAGTTTACACATTTGGAACACCTGAAAGCCCCTGTCTTGGGGGTAAGCCAATTGGAAGTTCTAACCGTGGTCAAATCAGATTTAGCTATGATGCTCTTAAGGTTGTTGCTTTTTTTGTAACAGAATCTGGGATTGGACTGACATTGCTGACCCAATACGTCATCAGTTTGAATTATGTGCCAGTGTCTCAAGATGACCTCTCTGATTCTCTTGGATGCAACAGAATAAGTAGACACAAAAGTAACTCTATTATCCTCACCCTTATCACTAGATTGCATGAGTAATTGTTCCTGGGTGAGCTCTTGACAATATGAGATAGCTTCATTATATATATATTTTTTCACTTTTTTCCATTTTTTTGAATTTTTATTATTTTTGTGTTGGGTTTTTTCACCTGGACTCATGTTTACTCTTGCCACGTCTTTATAAGGACAATAATGGATACTACATCATCTAATGCTGAAGCCTTAACAGGCGTTAAAAGGTTCGACACCAAAGATGCAGTTAGGATACTATTTGCTGATACGGACTCTCTCAAGTTTGATATTGACTCTCCTGCTGAGATTTATAATGATTTACTCAAGTTGAGAAGAAGAAAAAGTGGAGTTATCATTACATGGTTTGACTCTGTCACAATATTACAAAGAGAAACTTATCCCAAGAGGTTTCCGCATCCGCAATCAGCCCACTGTGGGCAGATCTAATGCTAATTTTTGCACACAATGGTGCCAGATCCTCAATGACTGCTCATTGCAATTAATGTTACTGGTAATTGAACAAGTGAATAATGATTTATTGTTGCTTGAACAGGAAATCAGCAATTATGATGATACGGTACTTCTTTACTTTCACGGCGCCACTAGAAATCGCGGGCATCGCGGCCATTGAATGCACTAAAAATCGGGTGCGACGCGATGCCCGCGATGCCCGCGATTTCCCATAGGGACCAATGTTAAATTTCTCAATTGACCCGATTTTACTGTTCAATGCCTCAATTGACACGATTTTTCCATAGGAAACAATGTTAAATGGCCCACAGAGGCCAAATAGCCACCCTGAAGTGTGAAATGGCCCCCACAATTGTTAACGCCACCCCACGATCAACGTGAACCCGAAGCGTGGCGAGCGCAGCGAGCCCGCGAGGGGCGGCGGTACGCGTCCTCCGACCTTTTCATACCCCCACTATCCACGTCGGCGTGGAGTTGAGAATAGAATAGTGTGGCGAGCGCAGCGAGGCGAGCCCCGCGAGGGGACGCGGATACCTTCACAGGTAAACGCGTCCCTTCGCGGGCTTCACAGGTATCCTCGGCCCCTCGCGGGGCTCGCTGCGCTCGCCACGCTTCGGGCTCGGTGGCTCGCTGCGCTCGCCACACTTTTCTATTCTCAACTCCACGCCGACGTGGATAGTGGGGGTATGAAAAGGTCGTAGGACGCGTACCGCCGCCCCTCGCGGGCTCGCTGCGCTCGCCACGCTTCGGGTTAACGTTGATCGTGGGGTGGCGTTAACAATTGTGGGGGCCATTTGACACTTCAGGGTGTCTATTTGGCCTCTGTGGGCCATTTAACATTGATTCCTATGGAAAAATCGTGTCAATTGAGGCATTGAACAGAAAAATCGTGTCCATTGAGAAATTTAACATTGGTCCCTATGGGAAATCGCGGGCATCGCGTCGCACCCGATTTTTTAGTGCATTCAATGCCCGCGATGACCGCGATATCCTATCTGTCCTAATCTAGTGGCGCCGTGAAAGTAAAGAAGTACCGATGATACTGCCATGAATTTGTTAAAGAATGATCCCACAGGTGATTTATTGGTTAAACTAGAGGAAACGGTTAATTCATTTCATTCTGATCTGTTATTGTTTAAAAAAAGCAAATATAAAACAGTAAAAGATGATTATAAAGATATGCGTGTATATGGATGGCTTCAGGGAATGATTCTAGAAACTCATGGAGAGACAATACTAAACCCAGAAGGAGACGTTCTGGTAAAAATGATAGGAATTTTACTGATTTAGACTCCCGTACATCGGCCAGTGACTCTGACCAATCCCAGAGACAGGTTTTTGGGAAGGGCAGTGTGACACGGTCAAAGTACAAGCTTCAACCTCTAAAAGACCTTGCAGAAGGGGGCGGAGGGGGAGGAGGAAAACAGGCCAATCAAAAGAACAAAGGGAAACGGTAGTTTTCAATCTGTCAAATTATGTCCCCAATGATAGTGAGATAGAAATACTAACCAAAGGGCTCACGTTTGTCAGGACATTTAGACAACAACCGTTCAACTTTGAAGTTGAATTATTTCGATTCCAAAGACTGTTAAAATTAAAAGATTATTTCATTAAGCACCCCACACCAGACCGCATTATCAGCCCCTTTAAACCAAAAAGTAATTTTGATCCACCATGTCTGAATTCTTCAATAGATACATTCTTTAGACTAGTGAAAAGAGACACTCTGGGGCAGATTTATTAAGCTTGGAGAAGAGATAAACTGGAGATAAAGCGGAGAAAAGGTAAAAGGAGATAAAGCACAGCCAATCAGCTGTGTTTGAAAAAGACAGTTGGGAGTTGATTGGCTGGTGCTTTATCTCCTTTTACCTTTTCTCCGCTTTATCTCCAGTTTATCTCTTCTCCAACCTTAATAAATCTGCCCCTCTGTCCTTTATAAAGAACCAAAAGATCTCCTATTCCAATCTGACTAATGATCAAAATAAGGCTGTTAATTCGTTAAAAGACAATACTGCGATCATAATACGACCTGCAGATAAAGGTGGAGCTGTTGTAATTCTTAATAGAACTGATTATATTAATGAAATTAATCGGCAACTATCAGACCAGACCTGTTATAAACCCCTCACCTATGACCCTACCTACATCTACAAAAAAGAAGTTGATGCAATAATTAAACTAGGCCTGGGTAATGGATGGTTGGATGAAGCTACTGCTTCCTTTCTTACACAAGGATACCCTAGAATTCCAATCATATATATATTGCCCAAAATCCATAAAACCTTAATACGTCCCCCCGGTAGACCCATTGTCTCCTCCTGCGGCTCCATTTGCCAGCCATTGTCGCAGTATATTGACTTTTGGCTTCAACCCATAGTCCAAAATACAGCATATTATTTAAAAGACACCACTGACTTCATCCTAAAATTAAAACAATTAGGAAAATTACCTGAATCGACATTGTTGGTGACACTCGACGTGTCAAGTTTGTACACCAATATAAGACATACTGAGGGTCTAGACGCAGTCAGGGCCATTGTCTCCTCCAGTCCAGAATATAAAGGCCCCAATGTTAATTATCGGCTTTTGTTAATGGAAATTGTGTTGAACAAGAATTATTTTCTTTTCGAGAACTCTTTTTATTTGCAAGTACAAGGGACTGCAATGGGGTCAAATATGGCCCCTGCATATGCAAATTTATTTATGCATGCATATGAAAAGCAAAATATTATTGGCAACACCCTTTTTTCTCCTTACATCTTTTTTTTATGTCAGGTTTATTGATGACTTATTTTTGATCTGGACTGGGTGAGAGAAATTGCTCACTGATTTTGTAGACCATCTAAACTCTTTAGAATCTACCATCAGATTTACCATGTCTTATAGTCAAGTGACCATGAATTTTCTTGATGTCTGTGTGTGATGAGGGCATATTGTCCACTAAACTATATAGAAAACCTACAGACAAGAATACGTTTCTTTTTGCAGAAAGCTTCCATCCCATGCCCCTTAAAAAAGGTCTACACATGTCCCAATTACTAAGGGTTGTTCGCATAACATCTTCCCCTAGTGATACCGCTGTAGCACTTCAAGAAATGGGAGCCAGATTTAAAGAGAGGGGGTATTCAGATGATAAATGAAGCTATCTCATATTGTCAAGAGCTCACCCAGGAACAATTACTCATGCAATCTAGTGATAAGGGTGAGGATAATAGAGTTACTTTTGTGTCTACTTATTCTGTTGCATCCAAGAGAATCAGAGAGGTCATCTTGAGACACTGGCACATAAATCAAACTGATGACGTATTGGGTCAGCAATGTCAGTCCAATCCTAGATTCTGTTACAAAAAAAGCAACAACCTTAAGAGCATCATAGCTAAATCTGATTTGACCACGGTTAGAACTTACAATTGGCTTACCCCAAAGACAGGGGCTTTCAGGTGTTCCAAATGTGTAAACTGTCAATTCATGTCAGTGGGAACACACTTTGTTGACCCATTGACATCAAATACTTATACTATCAAATTTAAACTAAATTGTGACAGTAAATTCGTTATATATGCTATTCGTTGCCCATGCAACAAACTATATATTGGTAAAACTATACGCACTCTTAAGGAAAGAATATGTTTACACCGATCCTCAATTAAAAAAGCCATGCAGAAGGTGGATACGGACACACCTCCGGTGGCCAAACATTTTGTACAATATGGGCATACCCTTAAAGATTTCAGATTCCAACCAATTGATCACATCCCCCCCCCTCCGGAGGGGCGGTGATCGGGGTAAACTCTTATTGCAAAAAGAATGCTATTGGATTAACCAATTAACCTCTATGTCACCATTAGGCCTGAATGAGGAATATTTCCTCAATTGTTTTTTGTAATCTTATTAAAAAAATGTCATGTTTTTAATTATCATGTATCATCTTTTGATCCTTATATGACCAAGCTTGTTGTAAACCCGGTATATGTTGATTAACGCAGTAACCAATAGATACATCGCAACATCTGTGATCGCAAGTTGTTTAATGAGCTGGACCCTGATCAGTGTACCACGATGTGGTGCCTTTTTGGTGGATCCATGACTCAGTTTCACTGATTTTTTTTTGGGTGCGCACTGTGAGACCTGGGGAGTGACCGCTGACGCTTTTTGTGTTTGTTGTCATTTACTTCAGGCTCTAGCGGCTAGTAACGTGTCTCCATGGTGACGTGCACGCTGGTGGGCCGCCAACCTATCGCGTGTGCGTCCCTAGTTGATGACGTTCTAGCATAGATAGTGTTTGGTCTCCATGGAGACCGCTGTGTGAGTAGCGAAAGTTACGTAACGCAGTGTGTCACGTGTGAGCCTTACACGACCCTACACCCTATCAGAATGTACAGGAAGTGATGCGCTAGTGCTGGCGGAGGCCGGACTGGACGCACGCTTCCCACTTCATGCGAGTTAGCGATCACAGGTGAGTTCACTTTTTTTCATCAATTGTTATTGCGGTTACTATATATACCGGGTACTGTGAGCCAGTCAGGCATGCTCCTGACGACGGATAGACCTTCCGAAACAGCTGTTGAGCAGACCTGACTTTGTTCCATTGTAAGCAGTATCATGATGTCTTGTATCCTGTCTCCTGTCTACCGGCTGGCATGCTGATAAGTATTTGGATGACCTGATCTGCTGTATTGGACTGTATTTACTGCCAATGGATTCTTTCACGTTTTTCTTATAAAACAAATTATTTTTTCAAATTGGTGTGCTTGGCTCTAATTATCTATTTATATATATATATATATATATATATATATATATATATATATATATATATATATATATAAACAAACACAAAATAACAGAAAAAAAGAAAGGGGTATGGGGGGTACAGAAAAAAAGGGGTACATTCCAGGGGATTACAATTACACATCCATTACTTATCCTTTATGTTTTTAACCTAATTTTCATTCCTGTATATTAAGGAGGTACATTTATCTATCTTCCATAGAGCCCTACTTACTTCCTATTATAATTCGTATCCCCAACTACTCAAATATATAACTCATACTTCAATTCAATTTGGCCGCCATTTCCCCATCGATTCTAGTTTTATTTCTAAGTGTCACCCTCGTCTTCTAGTATGTATTTGCCCCACCTGCTCCATTTCCTCTGTATTGATATAGGGGGTATATTACCCAGTGTGACTTCTGTTTCCATTATGTACTGAAATTGGACTTTAGAGATCACCTTCTGGATGGAGGGTAAGGTGACTTGCTTCCAGCATTGAGCCAGAGCTGCTCGTGCTGCGATACATATATGTCCCAGCACATACCGATAGCTCACTCTCACCTCTGTTGGGTATATATGTAGGAGGGCTAATTGTGGTGAGGGGGCTATCTGCATCTTCACTACCCTGCTAATAAGCCCAAAGACCTCTGTCCAGTATTGTTGTATTTTTGGACAGAGCCAGAACACATGGTAAATATTTCCAGCCTCTCCGCATTCCCTCCAACAGAACTGTGAACACGTGGGCCAGTACATATGTAATTTTTCTGGAGTCAGGTATAGTCTATTTAACAACTTGACCTGCATTTCTGAATGGTTCAGACATTTTGACATGCTAAAAGAGGTAGTGTATATTGTTTCCCATTGTTTATCGGATAGGTGTATATTCATGTCCCTTTCCCACTTTTGTTGGGCTGAAAATTTAGAGATCTGGGGTACATCTATCAGGAAGTTGTACCAATAGGAAATATACCCCCTCGTTCCTTGCTTGTTCAATTGGGTCAGAAGTGCGGCTGGCGCATATTCCCATGGTTCTAATGTGCTCTTGGCTTTCCGAGTCCAACTCTGTATTTGCATGTATTGCAAGAACTCTGTCCCAGGCAGGGAGAATCGCGTTTGCAAGTCAGAAAACGATATTAATCTTCCTCCCTCAAAAATATCTCCTAACTTTACTAGGCCCACATTTCACCACATTCAAGTTTGGGATCAAAGTTTGTAATGTTTTTAATAAAATATTTAATGTTGGTAAGGTTAATCGAGGAATCTTTATTTTAATTTTGTCCCAGACTTTTAGTGTGTCTCTAATAGTAGGTAGAATTTGCAACATACTTGGTCTCAATAATTGTGGGACCCATATGAGATCTTTTAAGGAGAGCCCTGCACATGTGTCTTGTTCCATTCTTGCCCAGCTTGATATGGGGGGGTCTTTGAACCATTCTTGCATTTGAGTTAATATACATGCTTCCCTATATCTGTCTAAGTCTGGAAGGGTTACCCCTCCTCTATGTTTTGGGAGAGTCATCCGTGATTTTGCTAATCTAGGTGGGTGATTCTTCAAAATGTACTTCATCATCACTCCCCGGCATTTTACCATGTACTGACGTGGGACGGCATATGGAATTGTCCGAAAAAGATACATTAATTTAGGCAGTATCATCATTTTGAATGCAGACAGTCTGCCCAACCAAGATACCTCATATGCTAGCCATGAATTGGTGAGGGAAGAGACATTTTTTATCATTTTGGGCCAATTTTGTTCAAATACTAATTTAGAGTTAGTGGGGATATTAATACCTAGATATGCGATAGCTTTAGTCTTCCAATGATATGTAGCCTTCAGGGCAGATATATCCTTCTTTGATATATTAATAGGTAACGCTTCAGTTTTAGTTGTATTTAGCTTGTAATATGATACCTCTCTATATTTGTCTAAAATATTATGTAGCCTTACCAGAGAGTGATGTGGGTCTGTCACAAATAGTAATATGTCATCCGCGATGAGACATAGTTTGTTATCGTTCTGTCCTATCCGTAGCCCTGGAAAGGCTTGGTCAGCTCTAATTTTATTAGCTAAGGGTTCGATAGCTAAAACGAATATTAATGGGGAAAGGGGACACCCTTGTCGAGTTCCATTGGTGATGGTAAATATTATTTATTATCGGTATTGATAATTGGGGGCTGCGTCCGAGCGTTACATTCTTTAAAACACTGGGGGGGAAAAAGGGTGGAGCGCTAAATGGATCAATTGGATATCACAATTTTAATGTATATAAAATATTTTTAAAAAACAAGCAAAATATAGAAAGACAATAACATTAATGTCAATGACAAAAAACAATAAAAATATATATATAATGAATATAAATAGGACAAGGAAGACAATACTTATGTCTCTGCATAGCTGCCTTTGTGTCCCTTGGAATAAGGGGGGCTTTTTACTCTCCGGGTAGTGCACTACCGAAATGGTGGTTGGCAAGTTGCCGTCCTAGATGGTATTAGGAGACGCTGGAGGATGATCTGGTTCCCAAGATTGGGGTCCTCACTATGTTGCGCTGATCCCAGAAATAAGTGCTGTGGTCAATTTTCTCGCTGGAGGAAGATCTGATTACCTTCTGGATGAAGGGTCCTCACGATGGTGCGATATACGATATCCACAGAATGCAAGTTGATAACTCCCAGTTTGGGATTAGGGATAGAGCTGGGATCCGGAGGGTGGCAATGAAAGGGAAAGCTTCCAGGAGAGTACCAGGTATCGTGGGGGGGGGGGGGCAGTAGGCAGAGTCAGAGATTCTTCCCAGTCCTTGTTTAATAAAAGCAAGTGCTGCCTAACATGTTTCGTCGTGATGTCACGACTTTATCAAAGGTATGCAATCCGTAGCCCTGGAAAGGCTTGGTCAGCTCTAATTTTATTAGCTAAGGGTTCGATAGCTAAAACGAATATTAATGGGGAAAGGGGACACCCTTGTCGAGTTCCATTGGTGATGGTAAATATTATTTATTATCGGTATTGATAATTGGGGGCTGCGTCCGAGCGTTACATTCTTTAAAACACTGTACTAAGCGCAGTACTTGAGCCTATACCAGCAAAAGGGTGGAAAAGTGATCATTTAACCATTGCTGGAAAGGCCAAGCCGGCGGCGGTACAGAGTTTGAAAGGTGGTAGCGTATGAACCCGAGGTATAATAAGTGAAGTCCAAAGATAAACTACGTGTTTAAAGTATATAAGGTGTCTATATTGAGTGTGTTTTTACTTCTGCCTGCCACAAGTAGTTTAACAGGGTATAGTGTTTTGAATTGCTTATTTATAGTTACGGTAATGTGCACGTACAATAAGGTTTCATACATGTAAAGGCAAAGGCCTGTGTTTATTATAGTACATAGAGGATTCTTTCTGTGTAAAGCTATAATCTTTTGTTGTTCGTTACTGCAGGGCCAGGGACTCCGCCACGTGGCGACAAGTTCTGGGCCTTTACAGTAACGTGAAGCGTCTGCAGTGTATTACGTAAGGTACGCACACACATGCTTACGTTAGGTATATTTTCGCATCTTTGTATGTAATTTACGGATTTAGTGCAGGATTTATTTTGAATCTTTGTACGTAACTTACAGACTTATTACGGGATTTATTTCGCATTTCTGCGCAATTGCTGCTTTTGGCGGAACCCAATCGCGACCTTACAAATACACTGTAGAACACGTGGGTGGCCGATCCATCGGCGGCCTGTGAACAGGTTTTAACAAAAATACGTGCATACGTGGCTGTTCGTGGGCACTGCACACGCAGCACACATAGGAGCCCAGAGGTGACTGGTATTAAGTATAAGCTCTATTTAACAGCATATTAACATTCTGGTGATAAAGCGGTAATTAATACAAGAAAGCATAGTATTTTCGATTCATTTTTTCAAAAACAAGCAATTCAAGCATTATTTTAATAGATTCCTATAGCCATTTAAGGGGTTTATACTTGCATAAGCATCTGGTGAGAAACTGCCAACCAGGGAAAGTTTTCTGTACAGAAATATTTTAAGTTTTAAGTGTAAGGCCCAGGTGAAAATAGCACTCAGTGTGAAAATCATTGGGTGAACGGGAGTATGACGATGGGGCCCATAGCGCTATAGAAATCAGAGATAGAAAGTGTGTGTTGAAATAGGACATATAGGTGGTGCGTTACGATGTACCCATAGAACTGCCCCTTTCATAGGTCCGCCTATTTGAATCTATCGAAAGGGTACAGGAGCAAAATCAGAGCCCAGTGATCTGCTTAGCTCCTTATTTAAAATACCAGTTTTGAAGGATACAGGAAAACAAGTTTTTTTGTGTTCTGCAAAATATGGCCGCACCGCTGCAAGTCGACTAGCGATTCGTTGCTAGCCGAAAGACTGTGGTGATTGAGTACAGGGTCCTCGTAGATTGAGCTTCACGCTTAGATGCGGAAAAGTTTCACGCTACAGAGAAGGAGTGCTTTGGGTGCTGCTCACAGATAAACCACCCACCAGCCTCTTCTAGTTGTGAACCACTCATTCTCATAAATCAAATTGGAACAATGGGAAATATTGGCTCACACAGGAAAATTGTGCTACAGAGGGAAGAGTTACGCCGGCCCAAAGGATCGGCGGCATTCATAATGAGCTTTAAGTATGGTGAACCAGCAGTTGTTTACCTAAAAGTGTGGAAAGAGATGACACAGGTTAGCAAAGTAGAATTTCCCAGTGTCGGCAGTTTCGATCCAGAAGTCTTATCAGCAGTTAGAGATAAAATATGTCTGCTCTTGTCACTCAAGGAAAGAGTTGAAAATGAATGTCTAAACTTGTGGCAAAAAGAAAGTAGAATTCAAAGGGAACATAGTTATTTGTCAGATGCAAATGTAATCAGCCACAGGAATACAAATGTCTCCACCCCCTCATATGTAAAAGAGGGAACAATTGCCATCCAAAAGGAAACAGACAAAAATGTGAAGATGAATAACCTGTACACTGTTTTTACTCCCTATAAGGAAGATACAGGTGGAGAGGATGGGTTTCTGGCACCAGCCATCTCTTACGAAACTAACGGAAAGGAGAGAAGGGCTGAGACAGCCAAAGCTGCATCTGCCATCCTAGCAGAGGAGATGGCTGATGCCAGAAACACACAACACAGCACAGAAACAGTTATTCCTGGAGTGGTGTCCAATGGTGCTGAGGGGATACAAATCTACCCTTTGCACACAGTGGAAACTCCTTGTGGAAAGGGAGACAGAGATGAGGTGATGCCTGTAAGGGCTATCAACATGCACAATACTTGGACACGAATGGAACGTCGTTCAATCATCTCAAATTTCCCTGATCCCAGGAAAGATCTGGCAATTTGTCAGAAATTTGTAAAGGATCTGGGAAATTCAGATGAGCCCACCAATAAAAATTGGCGGATCATGTTGAGAGCTTGACTCCCTTCACACATAGATCTCCTGAAATTTATTCAAGATAGTGATGTGGAGGGTGATAAGACTTTGACCGAACAGAGCAACCAGGAAAATATACGCCTAATAAATATACAATTGGGTGTATATTTCCCGGGCACGGTTGAAAATATCCAGAGGTTCACTATCAAGCAAAAAGATGGTGAATCTGACAGCGGATATTTCAACCATGCCTTGCAGGCACTGTCAAAACACACTGGTATCCCTGACCCCAAGGACAACACACACTTTAGGGGAATGATTGTCTCTGTGCTGATAAAAGGTCTTAACGATAATTTGAGGACCGAAATAGAAACTGTTTTCCCCAACTGGAGAAATATGCCAATAGACACCTTGAGAAAATCTGCTATTGAGCAAGACAAAAGAATTGAGAGATGCAAACTGAGAAATTTATGGCAGTTAGCAGCCACTCTTTCAGTAATGTCCCAAACAAAAACACACAACACTCAAGGCCAGAAGATGTAGGACGGAAACAAACGGTGTGCTTCAACTGTGGTAAAGAGGGACACCTAGCCAGAAGTTGCAGGATAGGGAACCATAGGAAGAATAACACACATATAAGTGACTGGGAGACACACCGGAAGGAGACACAGGTCTCAACACATAACCATAGCCCCATCTGTTAGCCAACGCCGCCCTAAGCGTGACACATATATGCAAGTAGGGAATAGATCATACTTATATCCCACCACCGTTTAACATGACGCAATACCTGAGGGAAGAGCCTCAGATATGGTTAAGTGTAACGGTTTGAAAACTAAAGTTTTTTTATCTAGCCTTTCTAACAACATTTCTTCTTGATCTAGGTTGTGCAAAGCAAAATGGTAGTTACAATTGGGGTAACAGGAAAAGTGCAACATTACCCATTGATGAAACCAATAGAGATCATCATCGGGCCCTTGCATACCAAATATTCTGTTTTATTGACTGCAGCGGCTACGATTTACCTTCCAAGTAGAGAACTGTCTTGAAAAATAAGTTATGTCATCTTCTGGGCTCCAGAAGATTCGTAACTTAGATACAACAGGACAAATATGCACGAAAAAGATGCAAAATTGTTAGATATACATCAATGATTAATGCTGCACTGTACTGTTATAGATTCTAACCCATCTAAGGTAGCTAAAAATTACAGCATGAATACCGAGTTCCCTTTGAACTAAAGATGGGCAGGGCACAGGATTAATGGCAACAATAGCTCCAATAGAAATCCATTTAAAAACAGACAGCATAGCGCCCCAAAATACAGCATCACAATTTAAAACCTGAGGTCAACCTGGAAATGTACCCATTGATATAACAAGTTTCTCAACAGAGAACCTCTTAGTTAATACACTCCTAGACATGGCCCATAGTCTCCCCCCCCCCCCCCCCCCCCCCGTGGGTAAGAGAAAGGAGGGAGGGCTTACAGACCAGAACAGGATTTAAGAAGGGTAGAAACCAAAACTAAATAGTTGAGAGCCAATCCCCCATAGTGCTAAAATCCTGCTGTCATCCAAACAAAATAATAATTTCTGTTGTAATATACACATATTGCTGTCATTAATTTTTTCCCTCTGATTTTCCCTTTTTCTCCCTCCACTTCTGTTCCTGATACCTTTATAGCCACAGAGCCTCTGTCACAACTGAAGGGCTGGATGAAGTCGTGTGGTGTGTAGCAACCGGAGACGGACCAGAGGATGAAGGATTAAATCGTGCAGGTTTAATAATAGAATTCATAAATGGAACAATACACACTTGAATATTTTCTTTAAGTGGCAGTTAGTGGTAATAATAATAATTGGCCAGCAAGGCACTTGAAAGAAGAAAAAGTTCATTTAAACAATGACAGTTCAGGACACTGAGGACGGCAGGCTGGGGTCTTGAAGAATGAGGGAATCCGGAAAGAGAATGTGCTTGATGGAAATGAGGGATCCTTGAAGACTGAAAGAAGATGGATAGTGACTGAAGAATGGGAAGTTGCTTGGAAGCAGACGGCTTGAAGAGCTTAGGCCAGGAAGCTCAGGGATGCAGGCAGAGACCAGACTGTGAGAGAACTGGCAGCGATGGGGTTAAGCTGAACCGAAACCAAACACAGAGCACTGGAAGCAAGGCACCAAGTCAGGAGAGGTGAGTCAGAGAGCCGGAGTCAGCTGGGAGCTGTGAACGCCTCTGGAGACTCTTTGTACTGACACTGAACAGGCCTAGGCAGATCCCCTGAATCCCTAGAGGGCGGCTGCCATTGGCTGTCAGGTCAGTATGGGCGGAAACCTCAGACATGGACCAATCTGCTTATTTGCCCTTAATCAAGATGGCGGCGCTGGCCTCCCGGCGCCCCTACAGCACATACCGCTACACTTGCCGGCGTCCCACTCTGCCTGCTGCCCACCAGACTGCCGCTGCCTGCTGCCGCTGACCTGGAGACCACTACACGCTAGCCGATGGCGGGCGCGAACGGGTGAGTAGTATGCCCGCCGCGGCTGCGTGTGACAGTACCCCCTCCTTTCTGGGTGACCCCAGGGCACCTACGCACCTTGTGTGGTTTCCTTTGAAAGAATGGTCTCACCAGACGGGGAGCATGGAGATCTGCAGCATCAACCCAGGAATTCTCTTCAGGACCGAATCCAAGCCACTCTACCAGATACTGAAGATGGGTATTGCGGCAACGTGAGTCGATAATGCGCCTCACCTCGAACTCTGTCCCTCTCTCTGAGCCAATCTTGGGCGGCTTAGGCACCTTCTTCTGATATAAGTTCAATCTCAAAGGCTTCAGAAGAGACACATGGAAAGAATTTGATATCTTCAAGGAAGAAGGGAGCTGTAGTCTGTAGGCCACCGGATTAATCACCTGAGTGATTGGGTACGGCCCGATGAACCGAGGAGCCAGCTTCATGGATGGTAACCGAAGGCGTATATGGCGGGTAGACAGCCATACTCGATCTCCAACCTTCAATTTAGGAGCCGCTCTTCTTTTCCTGTCCGCCATCCTTTTATATCGAGCGGATGCTTTGAGGAGAGCGGTATGAACGTCTGACCAGATCTTTGCAAACCGCTGTAGGGAAGAAGCAGCTGCAGGGACATCGGGCAATGATAGATCTGAGAACTCTGGAGATCGGGGATGTTTGCCAAAGACAGTAAAAAAGGGAGTGGTGCCAGAGGATGAATGATAGGAATTGTTGTGCGCAAATTCCGCCCAAGGCAGAAGGTCTAACCAGTCGTCTTGAGAGGAAGAGATGAACAAACGAATGAAGGCCTCCAAGTCCTGGTTGACTCGTTCTATCTGTCCGTTGGTTTGTGGGTGGAAAGCAGTGGAGAACTTGAGCTTGACTTGTACAGCGGAACAGAGAGCCCTCCAAAACTTTGCAACAAACTGCACTCCACGGTCAGATATAATCTCTTTGGGCAACCCATGGAGTTTGAAGATGGTGGAAATGAAGAGCTGAGCCAACACTGGAGCGGATGGAAGGCCTTTCAATGGGAAGAAGTGCACCATTTTAGAAAACCGGTCAACCACCACGCAAATTACCGTATGCCCTTTGGAGGGAGGAAGTTCGCAGATAAAGTCCATAGACAGGTGGGACCATGGTTCTGTTGGTATGGCTAGAGGTAGAAGAGGACCGGCAGGGGACGTTCTGGAGGTCTTATGCTGGGCGCATTTTACACAGGAGGCGACAAAGCTGGTTACATCGCGACGAATGGTAGGCCACCAGTATGAACGCAACAGGAACATTAAAGTCTTCTGTGCCCCAGTATGCCCTGCGAAAAGGGAAGCGTGTGCCCAGGACAGCACTCTCTTGCGGAGACTGAGGGGGATGAAGGTCTTGCCTGGCGGAGGTGAAGGCTGGACTGTTACTTGAGCAAAGACCAGAGGGTCGAGGAGGAGTCTCAAGGTCAGCTGAAGTTTCAAAAGAGCGTGAAAGAGCATCGGCCTTGGCATTCATCGTTCCGGGTCTGAATCTGATTTGAAAATCGAAGCGTTCAAAGAACATGGCCCAGCGAGCCTGACGAGCTGTAAGACATTGGGTGTGCTTGAGGAATGAGAGGTTCTTATGGTCGGAATACACAGTGATTTTATGTCGTGTCCCCTCCAGGAGGTACCGCCACTCCTCCAACGCAGATTTAACTGCCAGTAACTCCTGCTCCCCAATGGGGTAATTCTTCTCTGCTGGAAGAAACTTCTTGGAGAAGAAGGCACAGGGGTGAAGCACCTGGTCCTCCCCTCTCTGCGACAAGATTGCCCCTACCCCCTCTGAGGATGCGTCACCTCAAGAATAAAGGGTTTGTCGAGGTTTGGCTGGAGAAGGATTGGGGCGGAGACAAAAGCATCCTTTAGATGTTGGAAGGCTTGGGAGGCCTCAGGTGACCACTGACTTGGATCTGAGCCCTTACGGGTAAGAGCAGTAAGGGGTGCAGCAAGGGTGGAGAAGTTCCGGATGAAACGACGATAATAATTTGAGAAGCCCAGAAACCTCTGGATGCCTTTAAGCGTGGTGGGCGCTGTCCAGTCTAAGATGGCTTTTACTTTTTCTGGATCCATCTCTATCCCAGTGCTGGAGAGGATGTGGCCAAGGAATGGAATGGAAGTGACCTCAAAGACGCACTTGTCTAGCTTGCAGAACAATTTATTTTGTCGAAGGCGCCGCAAGACCTCAGCTACTGTTTGCCGATGGAGATGGAGGTTAGACGAGAAGATGAGGATGTCATCGAGATACACCACAACGGAATGATACAGTAGATCTCGAAATATGTCGTTTACAAATTGTTGGAAGACGGCTGGAGCGTTGCAAAGACCAAATGGCATCACCAGGTATTCGTAGTGGCCGTCTCGGGTGTTGAAAGCCGTCTTCCACTCATCTCCAGATCGAATTCGGATCAAGTTGTACGCCCCTCTTAGATCCAGTTTAGTGAAGATGGAAGCCCCTCGGATTTTATCGAATAATTCGGTGATAAGGGGTAAAGGATAGCGGTTCTTGATCGTGATATCGTTCAGACCCCTGTAGTCGATACATGGCCGGAGGGTTCCATCTTTTTTTTTTTACAAAGAAAAACCCCGCTCCGGCTGGCGAAGTAGATGGGCGAATGAACCCTTTATTCAAGTTCTCACGAATGTAGTCAGACATGACAAGACAAGACAAGGGGTAGATGCGGCCCTGCGGTGGGTACTTCCCAGGTACTGTCGGACAGTCCCAGGGACGATAAGGCGGCAGGGTATCGGCACCTCCCTTGCTGAAGACGTCAGAAAAAGAAAGATATGGTGTGGGTAACGAAAAGGGTGAAGCTGGTGAAGGCAAAAGACTGGAACCTCCCACTTCTTGAGGATTAGTTTGATGGAGTGGAATGACACGAGGCATGCAAGTAGTTAGGCAGTTTGTACCCCAGGCTTTGATCTCCATACGGGTCCAATCAATATGAGGGTTGTGTTTAGTAAGCCATGGTAGACCCAGGACTACCTGGTGTGAGGACTGAGGAAGGACAAAAAATTCTAGAGTCTCTTGATGTAAAGCACCCACGAGAACTGTCATTGGATTGGTTTGAAGGGTGATTTGCCCACTGCTGATGCGACTCCCATCTACTGCAGTAAGAACCAACGGATGGGCCAAAGGTTGCACCGTCAAGGAATGTTGAAGAACGAAAGAAGAAGAAAGGAAGTTCCCAGCCGCTCCGGAATCTAGTAGAGCCTGGATCTTGCTTTTCCCCTGAGGGCACACAAGGGTAACAGGAATGGTGGGTACAGTTGAAGAAGGAGATGAAAGCAGGACTCCTAACCTGGCCTCCCTCGGGGAGGTTAGGAGCGGTCGTTTCCCGGACGCAGTGGACAGGAAGACAGCAGATGAGTGGAAGAACCGCAGTACATGCAAAGATTCTCACGACGTCTACGGGACTTTTCTTCAAAGGAAAGCCGAGAGCGGTTGATCTGCATGGGTTCTTCTGGAGGTGTGGTTGTGGAGGGACCTGGTCTAGGAACAGGAACAGCGTTGATGGGGAGACGAGGACGGAGACGTTCGGAACGATTTCTCTCTAGTTGACGCTCCTGCATCCGTAGATCTACTTTGTTGCACAAGGAGATGAGTTCAGCCAAAGTAGTAGGAGAGTCATGGGTAGTTAATTTGTCCTTGATACGACCTGCCAGCCCATTCCAGAAGGCGGAGATGAGAGCCTCTTCGTTCCATTTTAATTCCGAAGAGTCTGGAACTGCACAGCATATTGTCCCACTGAACGACTACCCTGGCGAATCCTCAGGATCTCAGTAGCGCCAGAAGACACTCTGCCAGGTTCGTCGAAAATACGACGGAAAGAGTAAATGAAAGCTTCATAGTCATGGAGCAGGGGATCAGCACGTTCCCAGAGCGGGGACACCCAGTCCAAAGCTGACCCTGCCAGGAGAGACACAATATAAGCCACCTTTGCCTTGGAGGTAGGAAAGTGAGATGACTGTAAGGTGAAATGCACATCGCATTGGTTCAGAAACCCACGGCATCCTTTCGGTGAACCATCATATTTGCTGGGGGTTGGTAATTGCATGTGATGAGGGACTACGGGTCCAGGTGTAGGAACAGGAACTGGAACCTCTGGTGCTGAAGCCACAGAAACTGAGGGAGCCGCCTGGGGCGGAGACAAGGCCTGAAGAAACTGAGCCACTTGGCGTTGGGTAGCCTCTACTTGCTCCAGACGAGCCACGATGCTGTGAAATGCGTCCGCCATGGAAGCCTGTTCTTCACCCGACTCCATCGGGTCAGTACAAACTGTCACAACTGAAGGGCTGGATGAAGTCGTGTGGTGTGTAGCAACCGGAGACGGACCAGAGGAGGAAGGATTAAATCGTGCAGGTTTAATAATAGAATTCATAAATGGAACAATACACACTTGAATATTTTCTTTAAGTGGCAGTTAGTGGTAATAATAATAATTAGCCAGCAAGGCACTTGAAAGAAGAAAAAGTTCATTTAAACAATGACAGTTCAGGACACTGAGGATGGCAGGCTGGGGTCTTGAAGAATGAGGGAATCCGGAAAGAGAAGGTGCTTGATGGAAATGAGGGATCCTTGAAGACTAAAAGAAGATGGATAATGACTGAAGAATGGGAAGTTGCTTGGAAGCAGACGGCTTGAAGAGCTTAGGCCAGGAAGCTCAGGGATGCAGGCAGAGACCAGACTGTGGAGAGAACTGGCAGCGATGGGGTTAAGCTGAACCGAAACCAAACACAGAGCACTGGAAGCAAGGCACCAAGTCAGGAGAGGTGAGTCAGAGAGCCGGAGTCAGCTGGGAGCTGTGAACGCCTCTGGAGACTCTTTGTACTGACACTGAACAGGCCTAGGCAGATCCCCTATATCCCTAGAGGGCGGCTGCCATTGGCTGTCAGGTCAGTATGGGCGGAAACCTCAGACATGGACCAATCTGCTTATTTGCCCTTAATCAAGATGGCGGCGCCGGCCTCCCGGCGCCCCTACAGCACATACCGCTACACTTGCCGGCGTCCCACGCTGCCTGCTGCCCACCAGACTGCCGCTGCCTGCTGCCACTGACCTGGAGACCACTACACGCTAGCCGATGGCTGCGTGTGACAGCCTCTTCCCGGGTCTTGTGGGGTTGCACGTCATCCTTTCAGCCCATAAATGGCTTGATACTGACACAATGGGTCAATGATTTATTGTTATATCCTGACTTATCCAGAACCTCGATAGATGGCACTAGACAACTTCTAGTGTATTCTCCTGAGGCAGGACATAAGGTATCGAAGGACGGGTTGCAGTTTTTCCGGACCGGGGGGGGGGGGGGGGGGGGGGGAATCTAGGACACTGTAGTAATCAAAACCCCACAAATGATAGAATACAAGTGGTTCAAAACACTGTCGCACACCCAGCAGAAATTATCTATTATGAATGTGCAGTACACCATAAACCAGCACAAGTGGACAAGATAGTAGTCACACTATGTTCAAGTAACTTTAAACATTGCTTCCTTCGTTACCCATGGCAACCACAGCCATCATCTTGTGAATAGCAGTCCAAGAAGTGCACAAAGCATTCCCCATCTAACAGAGAATGAAAAAGATTGTAAAAGGCATTTACATATGAATAGGTGCAATCACAAAACCCATGTCCCACAGACAAATGTGGATAGTAACAAAAAGGAACCTGTCACTATGACTGGCGTTTCTTGTGCCCCTAAGAATCAGAAGCAAGCCTGACTACAACCCCTGGCGTTTCTTGTGCCCCTAAGAATCAGAAGCAAGCCTGACTACAACCCCATCTGCTGGGTATGCGACAGAGATATAGTGACTTAAGAAACCTAGTGATGCCAGCCTGACCAATGTCGTGCTGCAGTGTACAATTAAACCCAGTTGCTTGAGCACTTCCTACTTGTCTACACAGTGTAGTTGCCATAGCACTACCGGTAAACCAGACTGAGGATGTGGTGTTGGAGTGTGTTTTAACTAGTTATGCTCCTCATGTAGTCTGGACACTCCTAAAATTCTGCCTAAACATGAGAAAAAAGATTCATCAGCCAAGTTCACTAAATGGGAACTTGCATTGATGAATTATTGATGAATTATATAAACATTACCAGTAAAATATGTAATATTGTAAACCCAGCAACACTCTTACCAGGTGTGCCCTCCAAGGCACATAGGGTGAGAGTTGATGCTGAGGTTGCTGGAATGGTGGAGTTTAGTGAGAGCCTAGATGAACATGATTGCATAATATGTTTGAATCAGACCTTTGCAGCATATCCCTAAAGGGTGGTAACAACCCATTGGAAGAGGTAATTCATTTGTTTTCTCTTCTCTCTTTCTTTTCACTGATGGCAGCAGCCACAGAGACACCAAGATGGAAAAATTGTGCACTGGCTATACCATGATAGATGGAGAAGGTATAGTAGAGACTGGACCCCTTGGATTATCTCACTCAGCAACAGTAGCCTAATTAGTGGCACTGACCAAGGTGTGTGAGCTGGCTGAGGGAAAAGCAGTCAATATTTATGCCGACTCTAAGTATGTTCGTTGGGGTAATGCAAAAGATCCAGGGCCCTATGGCACTCCAGTGGCGCAAGCATTGTAAGTTCAAAGATTCCTGACAGAAGCACAGCTGCCGGACAGAGTGGCTGTTATCGAGTGTAAAGCCCACACCTTCGATAAGGATTCAGTGTCACTTGGTAATGGCCGTGCTGGCAAGGCAGCTGGGTGAGCCATGCGCTCTGCAAATAATGTTTTTGTTCCCCTGTAAAGGTCTGTGTGTTCACATAAAAGTGCAAGATTTGCGTCCCCTGCAGGAGAAAGCAGTCTGGAAGCCGAAGGGATGTGGATAGGAATAGAAAGACGGACAAGGAAAACCAGTGACTCCGAGAGCATGCCAAACTGTCATGACAGAGATAGCCTATGGCCTGACTTGCCTTGGCAGGGAAGGTATGTGAAAATTGGTCAAAACTTACTGGTGTGCCCCAGAGGTCACTCCACAGGCAGGTAAGACGGCAAGGTCATGCCTTACTTGTCTGGGGAAAGATACTGGAAAGGCTGTTCCCACAGAGCCATCTCCACATCCCTCCTCCAGAAGGATCCTCTGCAGGTATCCTCTGCCATGTCCACATCCCTTCTCCAGAAGGATCCTCTGTACAGTCCACTCTAGGAGTGTTTAGACATTTCTTTCCTATGTGTTGATGTCTTTGTGTATAGATATGGTAGCCCAAAAGTACTCCTGAGTACGCATCTGTATATGAAAAGTTTTAGTTTTTTTTAAGTCATGTGTAAACTCCTAGGGACTGATGGTACACCCCACACTCTCTGCTGACCCCAAGTAACCTCTAAGGTGGAGAGGGTGAAGGGTACTATCAAGAACAAACTGGTTAAAGTTATGGCTGAAAGAGAGTTGCTATGGCCAGGGGCACTGCCCATTGTGCTGCATAGTAGTAGAATCACTCTCAGAACTCCACCTCATTTGTCCCCATCGAAACATTGCTTGGCCGGCAGCCACACGTCATGATAACCCCACAAGAAGATCTTAGACGCAACCACGAACTGACCCTTGTTTCAAACGTAACTCAAATGATGTATCCACATCTGGAAAAATGCAGAAAAAAAAGGACTTTGTTGACACCTGTTGTGAACTGTCATAACCATGAACCAGAAGATTTTGTTGTTTCCCATGATTTGCCATACACAGGTTGATTGATAGACCATTGAGAAAAACCATCCCAAGTCTTGTTGACCAGCACTACCTCAATAACAAGTCGCAGAGAGAGAGAGACTCGTACCGTTCGTCCTACTGCCAGAAGACCAAAAACCCAGAAGTTCCTTATATTGAGAGCGAAAGAAAGAAATCTCTAGAGGCATTGTTTCGGGAGGACTGAAGGGCAGCTAAGGTCAAGCAACCTGTACAAGCTACAAAAAGGACTGTGTCAAACCCCACTGGTAACCACTGGAAGGACCACTGACAACCTTTTAACTTTTTTTATTATTATGGGTCCTATTTTTGTTTCTCCCCACTATCCGTTCTTGTCCCCAAAATCAAGGATATTGTTTTTGCATTGCTGCCAGGTATAGGGCAGATGATACAGAGTTCTGAGAGTGTATTACCTGACCCAGTTTAGGTCAAGATAGAATCTCTAAGCTTGATACGCTACCCAGGACCAGAGTTTGGTAAGGAGGTTTGATAGTGACGATACCAACATACTTAAAGCATAGATACCAAAACGAGAGGCAACAAAGAAGACAAGGGAATTGGTGTGTACCCATGCCCACCGAAGAATACCATATCTGTAAAATGTATATATTGTAACTTACCCTGTTTTTATTTTTATCCCAAACCTGTACATTATCCTTCGTCACCCTGAGTAAATTGTTAGATAAATGTGGTCCCTCGTTTATCCATAATCCAGGATTGGCCAAGCGCAGATGGTTTACTCCCCTTTTATGTCTAAGTCAGAGATCCCAAGTTGTTTTATTAGAATTATGAATTTATTTTGTGTTTTAGGAAAATTTTGAACTGTGACAGTTTTATATTTACTGTCAAATGGTGGACTGTTAAAGTCGAATTACATACACGCCATTTTAGAATGGTATGGCCACCATTTTGGTTTGCAGAGTTGCGCAAATAAAGTATAATACCCAAGTTCAGTGTAGCGAAGCGAGCCTTGAGCGCAGCCATACTAATACACATAAATTCATATCCCACACTTACATGAAATAAAATACTGTATAGTAAAATGTAGGTTTAGTTCACAGCACATAGTTTAGCCAATAATACATGACTGTTTCTGTACATGTTTAGTATCTTTATGTTCCGTGTCTTATGCGCAGCACATGACACTGACATCAAAGATACTGACATCAAAGATACATGTGATGTTGACACATCCTTACAGTGTGATAATGTGGTACCAGTGCATTCTACTGGGAATAGGTGAATCTCTCACTAGGAGGGAACATAATTGATGGTTATGTGTAGTGACCAGTGGAGGAATAACTGTGAAATAATATAATTGGAAAAACACACTGCGAAGAAAAAAGTGAGAGGAAAATCTTTCAAAAGGGACAAAACAATTGTGTCATAAGTGAGTTAGTGATCCTGTGTGAGGATAGGTGGTGCTACTAACTGGTGCCGTGTAGGGACAAAACATGCTATTAATTTGTCGCCGTACGAGAAGTCGGCATAGAGGTGATGTCAGGGGATATGCCTGAATTGGAGTGCCAGTCACCGTTGGCATAAGATTTTAATTTATACAAAAGAAATTTATGTAATATGTAAGAAATGTTTATTTTTGTAATACCCATAACTCTGGTAGTTGGAGAACCATGCTGGTAATACATTTATAAATTCTTCAGATCAGGACATCTAACTCTTGGGTGATGCTATCTATTCCATTGTGAAGTAAAAATCTTGTGAGATCCCAGTAGTTTGAGAGGTGACAGAGTATAAAAACATCATCGGTTGATACTCAGTGTCCATGGCAGATTGTCACACCAGATAGTCATCTGAGCGATGCCAACATTCCATGCACAAGATGTTAGCTGCCATGTTGGTCTGAAAAAATAGAGCAAGACAGGTTTACGTATCAGAATCTTATTTTTATAAGAAAATTGTATAGACATTCTCTTCATTGAGGCCTTCTGGGGACATGCTTTCCATTAAGAATATTAGTCTTGTTTCTTGCTTTAGAAGTTCCTTGTCTAAATCGCCTCTGCGTATGCCCATAGTTACCTGAGTCATGCCAAAGGCCTTCAGGCCTAAAGCACTTCCATGGTGGTACCTAAGGAAGTGTTTCGCCACTGTTGTTACGGTTTTACCCTGCTGTCGGTCTCTCTCTGCATTTTTGATGCTTAACAGGTGTTCCGAGAGGCGTTTCTTAAATTGTCTCTTGGTTTTCCCAATATAATGTTTCCCACATGGGCATTCAAGATTATAAATTACCACTCGCAAGTGATATATTGGTTGATTTTCCAATTTTTCCCATATTTATCAGTATACGATTTCTTGGGTGTCATATATGTGCACACTTTGCATGTGTCGCATTTGAAAGAGCCCTTTTTGTTAATTTTAACTTTGGTCTTACTCTCAAAATGGCTGTGTACCAAGTGATCTCTTAGGTTGCTGCACCATCTCCAGCTTATATCTATCTGATTACCCAGGATCTCCTCTAGGTCCTTGTCAGTTTTAGGTATATTCAAGTTTTTATTGAGTGCGTTCTGAATTTCACAGCACTCCTGGCAGAAGGTCCCAATGAACCTGACTTTGTCATGAGAGTTTGTCTTTTTATTGCCCTTTGGAACAAGTAGCCACTCTCTGTTGTAAGTGCTGACTTCTTTTCTGGCTCTTCGAGTGGACCTCCTACTGTATCCTCTATTCAGGAGTCAGAGGTCTAGCTCATCTGCCTTTTTCTCATATGTGATGTTGTTGGAACAGTTCCGCTTTGTCCTGAGGTATTCCTCCTTAGGTAGTCCCTTTAGGACCGGAGGCAAGTAGGCGCTGTCATTGTGCAGCAATTAATTAGTTGACGTATTTTTACAGAATAAATCAGTCACGATTGACCCCTCCTTATCGATACTGATGCGTAGGTCTATTAGTCAGATTAACCAGATTAGTACATTCTCGGTGTACTTTTCATTGTCATCTGTGAACACATGCTCCTGCTCCCACCATTCCAGGTACGGGTTCGCATACGTGGGGGCACACGTGCTCCCCATCGCAGTCCCCCATACCTGGAGGTAGAAGTGGTCTTCACAGACAAAGTAAGGACGAAGCGTAAGAGTTTAATAATGAAGATGTTGAGGGGTGTATCCCGTTCCATACTCAGAAAATATTCTGCAGCCTGTATACCATTATGATGTAATATGCTGGTATACAGGCTCTCCACGTCACATGTGATGATCCATGAATCTGGGTTTAAAACAATACCCTGGATTTTATTTAAAACATCCATGCTATCCCTGACATATGAGGGCAGAGTGGTAACATAATCTCTCAGATAGAAGTCGCCAAACTGGCTGGCTCTCTCAGTGAGGCCCCCTATACCAGACACAATTGGCCTACCGGGTGGGTTTTCTTCACACTTATGGACTTTAGGTAAGAGGTAAAGGGTTGGCATCCTCACTGATTTCACCTCCAGGAAATCATGTTGTGATTTAGTTATTACCCCCTCTTTTCTGGCTCCTTCCAGCATCTTTGAGTATGTTTCAAGGAAATAATTGGTGGGGTTGAATGTAAGTGGTTTGTAACAGGATATGTCATCCAGTTGATGTTTGAGTTCTTTCCTGTACATGTCTATATCCCACAGGACAATGTTGCTGTCACAAGTTTACTAGAATCCCTGCCTATTCAGCTCGGGAATTGGCTCGACCTAACGCAGAGGTGTGGAGTCTAACCGTGCCGAGGGTTTTCTGCCAGTGACCCCTCCAATTGGGATTTGGGCTTCTGCGGCACTCGACACGTCGGTCACGGTCCTCTGGTTAGGTTTCCCTCTATGAGCTGGTGGCTGGGAGATAGATAATATGGAGGAGCGGTCGTCTAGCCGGGTCGGTATTATACGGTCAGTTAGGAGCTGAGGGGAGAGGCAACGAAGGTCCAAGACAAGCCGGGTCATACACGGGAGACACTGTTTGCGGTACACTGGGATGAGACGGGAGAATAGTCGAGAGCAAGCTGGGGTCATACACGGATAAGTCACAAGCGGAGTACAAGGGGTTAAGCGGGAGAATCGTCAGTAGCAAGCCGGATCAAAACAGTAGCAATTAGAGACAAGCACTAAGGCACAGTAACGCTGGAGTAGGTGTGAGCCTATACTCTGGCGGGGTTTGCCTGTCAGGGACTTCCTTTTATCCCTGCAGGCAAAACCCCCTAATTTCCTGTCTGTCCCTTTAAAAGTTCATGAGAGCGGCGCGCGCGCCCCTAGTGAGCGCCCGCCTGCCCGACAGAGCCCCGCTTCCTGTTTCCTCGGCACCGCCGGGAAACCATTGCTGGAAGCGGGGACTCCAGCACCTTGACGCGGCCAGCCCTGCACGCCGCCCCAGCCCTGCCGCCATTGCCGCTGACCCCGGAGGGAGCGCCCGCGCCACCCACGCCCCCGGACCTGGTAAGTGATCACCGCGGTCCGGGAGGCTGTGACATTACCCCCCACCCTAGGGGTGGGCACCGAACACCCTATGAAAGGCTTTTTGGGGTATTTCTGATGGAACTTGCGGAGTAACTGTGGAGCGTGAATCTCAGAGGCCTTAACCCAGCAGCGCTCTTCAGGACCGAATCCTTTCCAGTCGATGAGGAACTGAACACGACCCCGGGAAATTCTTGAATCCAGAATCTGCTTTACCTCATATTCCTCATGACCATCTATAAGGAGAGGCGTATGAGGCCGTTTGAAAGAGAAAAACTTGTTGAGAATAAGTGGCTTCAGGAGTGATACATGAAAGACATTGGGAATCTTAAGAGAACTGGGAAGTTTGAGCCTTACAGCCACTGGGTTAATTACTTGAAGGACATGAAAGGGACCGATGAACTTTTGAGCTAATTTCATAGACGGGACTTTGAGCCTTAAATGTCTTGTGGAGAGCCATACCCTATCTCCGGGTTTAAATTGAGGGGCCGCTTTCCTTTTATAATTGGCAAAACGTGTGTAGTGATCAGAGGTTTTAGTGAGGTTTCTTCTTACCTCAGACCATATATTCAAAAACTTTTTAACCGTGTGTTGGACAGCTGGCAGAGTACTGGAAGACTTGGGAAAAATTTCAGGAAGGTTGGGATGGAATCCATTTTGAATGAAGAATGGAGACTGACCGGTGGACTCGTGGTACAGATTGTTGTGGGCAAATTCTGCCCAGGGAAGCAAGGACACCCAATCATCTTGATTGGCTGATACGTACATCCTTAAAAACTTTTCAAGATCCTGGTTAACCCTCTCGGTCTGCCCATTGCTCTGGGGATGGTAAGCCGAAGAGAAGTTGAGTTTGATATGAAAAGAAGAACATAGAGCTCGCCAAAATTTGGAAGTGAATTGGACTCCCCTATCTGACACAATACTTTGAGGGAATCCATGTAGTCTGAAGATATTTTTTATAAAACTCTCAGCCAGCTGAGAAGCAGATGGAAGGCCCTTGAGGGGAATGAAGTGAGCCGCCTTGGAAAAACGATCCACCACCACCCAGACAGTATTAAAACCTTGGCTAACAGGGAGTTCAGTGATGAAATCCACCGAAATATCAACCCAGGGGTGGGTTGGGACTGGAAGGGGCTGAAGTAAGCCAGCTGGAGCTCGAGGTATGGACTTGTGTTGAGCACAAGTATCGCAAGCAGCTACAAAGTTCTTAACGTCTGTTTTGACTAAGGGCCACCAGTAACTGCGACAAATGACTTCAGTAGTCTTTTTGACGCCAGCGTGTCCGGTGAAGTGAGAGGAGTGGAACCAACTTAGCAGTTTGGTTCGAGACTTTAACGGCACAAACGTCTTCCCTACGGGGATTTTGATCTTTTTGGAGGATGCAATGAAACAGGAAGACTTTAGAATGGGTTTCTGGTCATCTAACTCCTCTGAGGATGCTGGCCCAAATACTCGCGAAAGTGCATCTGCCTTGACGTTCTTGTCTCCTGGACGATAAGTTAGCACCAGATCGAATCGGTCAAAAAATAAGGACCATCGAGCCTGTCTATAATTTAGGCAATGAGCCGTCTTGAGGTACATTAGGTTTCTGTGATCCGTATAGACTGTTACTGGGAATTTTGCGCCCTCCAATATATGACGCCATTCCTGTAACAGCTCCTTGTCCCCTACAGCATAATTTCTTTCTGCAGGTTGAAATTTCTTGGAGAAGAAACCACAGGCGTACCATTTGTTAGCCTCATCTTTTTGGGAAAGGACTGCCCCTACCCCTACTGAAGATGCATCTACCTCCACGAAGAAGGGTTTGTCAGGGTTAGGCTGCCTTAAAATGGGTGCGGAAAGAAAGAGGAGCTTGAGTGATGAAAAGGCTCGCTTAGCCTCAGCAGGCCAGTCTTTGGTATTCTCGCCTTTGCGAGTGAGCTTGGTTATAGGAGCTACTACAGAAGAGTAACCCTTAATGAACTGTCTGTAGAAGTTGCAAAAAACGTTGAATGGATTTTAACCCTGCTGGTTGTGGCCAGTCGGAGATTGCGGACAACTTCTTTGGGTCCATGCGTAATTCTGACCCGGTAACAATGAATCCCAAGAAAGGCATCTCCTGTTGTTCGAATGAGCATTTCTCTAGCTTGCAATATAACCGGTGCTTCCGAAGACGATTCAGAACTTCTTGAACATGCTGCTGATGTACATGAAGGTTTCTTGAAAAAATTAAGATGTCATCCAGGTAGACAATTACAAATCTGTTCAAAAGATCTTGGAAGATATGGTTCATATATCTCTGGAAAACTGCTGGGGCGTTGCTCAAGCCGAACGGCATCACTAAATATTCGAAGTGTCCATCTCGCGTATTGAAGGCTGTCTTCCACTCATCTCCTGACCTAATTCGGATCAAATTATATGCCCCACGGAGATCCAGTTTTGTGAAAAAATGAGCCCCTTTGATCCTGTCAAAGAGTTCGGAGATGAGGGGGAGGGGAAAACGATCCTTCACCGTGATGGCATTGAGACCCCTATAATCAATACAGGGTCTGAGGCCCCCGTCTTTTTTCTTTACAAAGAACAGCCCCGCTCCCGCTGGTGATTTGGATTCTCTGATAAAACCCCGCTCCAGATTATCCTTAATATACTCGGAAACTGACTGAGACTCTGCCATGGACAATGGAAACACTCGACCCCGAGGAGGACATTTCCCAGGAACTAAATCTATGGCACAATCCCAAATTCTATGGGCTGGTAGCTTTTCTGCTTCCTTTTTACTGAATACATCCGCAAAGGCTTGGTAAGCAATTGGAAGCTTGGGGCTGGTTCCCAGTTTAGAGGAGGATATGGAACATGCATGACGTTTAACCTGTTCAAGGCATCGCCCCTGACACTCTTGCCCCCATGCCAATACTTGAGGATGCTTCCAGTCCAGAACAGGTGAATGCAACTGTAGCCATGGCAATCCCAAAATTACAGGGTTTTCTGCTGATGGGAGCACGAAGAAAGGAATGGACTCTTTATGGAGAATCCCTACTCTCATCTGTACGGCTGCAGTATTGGAACAGATGTTTAAGAAGGGCAATCTATTACCATCTACTCCGATGATGTGTAGAGGATTCTTCAGTCCGTGACACGGGACTCCTAAGCGCTTGGCAGTGTCTGCGGTGATGAAGTTACTATATGCGCCGGATTCTAGGAATGCTTTGAGGATCAAGGACGAGTTTCTATAAGTTAGGGTTACGTCGTTGGTTAACCCAATTGCGGATACTAGAGAAGAGGTATACGATAATGTGCCTAACCTGACCCCCTTACAATCAGTTAGGCCTTGTCGTTTCCCGGGCGCTTAGGACAAGCGGAGAGGAGATGACCCGACTCCCCGCAGTACAGACACAGTCGATTCTTGAATCTTCGCTCTCTTTCTGCGAAAGGAAGGCGAGCTTTCCCAATCTGCATGGGTTCCTCTGCCTGCTGACTGGCCCCGGAGGCTGATGCCGATGGTGAGCTAGTTGGAGGAATAAATCGAGGTGCCAACTTGAAACTGTACTTCCGGGACTGTTCCCTCTCCTTGTCCCTCTCTTGATAACGGAGGTCCACTCGTGTACATAAGGAAATGAGGTCGTCCAAAGAAGTCGGCGGCTCTCGACCTGCCAACTCATCCTTAATTTTCTCGGATAGCCCTTGTGTGAAGGTAGCCATCAGGGCCTCCTCGTTCCACCCTAGCTCGGATGCGAGGGTCCTAAACTGAACCGTGTATTGACCCACAGTCTGGGTTCCCTGTCTCAGCCGAAGAATGGCTGAGGCGGCGGACGTCACCCGGCCTGGTTCATCAAACACTTTACGGAACTCGGTGATGAACTCAGTGATGCTATTAATCACCGCGTGATCCTTCTCCCAGAGTGGAGAGGCCCAGGACAAGGCTTGACCCGACAGTAGTGAAATCATATAGGCTACCTTCGCTCTGTCCGACGGGAAGGATGCTGCCTGTATCTCAAACTGAATAAGGCATTGATTCAGAAATCCCCGACACTCCTTAGGATTCCCCTCGAATTTAGCTGGGTTCGGAATGCGAAGTGAGGGAGCACTTGCTGCGACCACCGGAGGAAGTGGTGCCGGAGGCGGTGGAGTAGGAGGAGCTTCAATTTGTTGCATCAGGGTCTGCAAACATTGCATGATCTGTGCCTGATCCTGTTCCTGCTTGTTGACTCTGGTTAGCAGATGCTCCAGGAGCTCCTTTGGAGACGGACCGGCCGCTGGATCCATATTTATGGGCCAGAGTATTCTGTCACAAGTTTACTAGAATCCCTGCCTATTCAGCTCGGGAATTGGCTCGACCTAACGCAGAGGTGTGGAGTCTAACCGTGCCGAGGGTTTTCTGCCAGTGACCCCTCCAATTGGGATTTGGGCTTCTGCGGCACTCGACACGTCGGTCACGGTCCTCTGGTTAGGTTCCCCTCTATGAGCTGGTGGCTGGGAGATAGATAATATGGAGGAGCGGTCGTCTAGCCGGGTCGGTATTATATGGTCAGTTAGGAGCCCAGGGGAGAGGCAACGAAGGTCCAAGACAAGCCGGGTCATACACGGGAGACACTGTTTGCGGTACACTGGGATGAGACGGGAGAATAGTCGAGAGCAAGCTGGGGTCATACACGGATAAGTCACAAGCGGAGTACAAGGGGTTAAGCGGGAGAATCGTCAGTAGCAAGCCGGATCAAAACAGTAGCAATTAGAGACAAGCACTAAGGCACAGTAACGCTGGAGTAGGTGTGAGCCTATACTCTGGCGGGGTTTGCCTGTCAGGGACTTCCTTTTATCCCTGCAGGCAAAACCCCCTAATTTCCTGTCTGTCCCTTTAAAAGTTCATGAGAGCGGCGCGCGCGCCCCTAGTGAGCGCGCGCCCGCCTGCCCGACAGAGCCCCGCTTCCTGTTTCCTCGGCACCGCCGGGAAACCATTGCTGGAAGCGGGGACTCCAGCACCTTGACGCGGCCAGCCCTGCACGCCGCCCCAGCCCTGCCGCCATTGCTGCTGACCCCGGAGGGAGCGCCCGCGCCACCCACGCCCCCGGACCCGGTAAGTGATCACCGCGGTCCGGGAGGCTGTGACAGTTGCCCCCTTTATCAGAGGGCTTCATGATGGTATCCCCCATTCCTTTATTTCCTGAAGTGCTTTTTTCTCTGCTATGGTGGTGTTATCTCTGTAGTGACAGAAAGATTTGTTATTTTCGATTTATGGTGTAGGCTTCTTTAGGCAATCCCATCTCATCCTTATTGTCCTACACTTGCTTTTACATCTTAACATAAGTTGGGAAATCCCTACGATTAAATATGGGTCTCTAGATTTTGCGATTAGATACCTATCTCCAAGGGTTAAACTCTGATATGTCACGACCACCATGTCTGCCACCCATGCCTCCCACACTGATGCACCATGATGCTGTGAACTCTGCCTGGGCCTTTCTGGACACACTGCCTTGAGTGTACTGCACACACTTCCTGGTTCTGAAACCGGTCGCCTTCCCTGGCGGCGGCCATCTTGTTGGTTTCTCTAACCAGGCTGCACTACCAATTACCTTCAGCCAATTACAGTGCAGCTCTCCTTTTAAATACTGACCAGCTGGGCCAAACAGTCAGTCAGTAGAATGATGTCCTTTCCTTAGGCATCTGACTCCCACTCCTGCTGAAAGCGCTGCTGCCTGTCAGCTATCTCCAGACTGAATCCACTCCTGCTCGCCTGCTGTGAAGACCATCCACCTGCAGAACCCTGCTGCCGCCTCTACGGTCCGGACAAGGTTAGCCCCCCAAAGGGGATCAACCTTTCCTCACCTGACGGTTACTTCCACTGCAACTCTCCCTGGTCACAGCTACTCAGGCCTGCTGCAATACTTCCCGGATTCATCCTATCAATCTTCCAACCGTCCAATCATCCAATCACCCAATCGTCCAATCATCCAATCGTTCAACCATTCAATCATCCAATCTTTCATTCAATCATTCAATCTTCAATTCAATCATCTCTTCAAATAAAGGTGGCCATACACATTTATCTGCAGATCTGTCTGGTTGGAACAAAAACATGGCTATGGATGAGAGCAAATGACAGTTGACCATTTGCTTGGAAATGCTGGAAAACTGACAAACTGTCACTCATCCATAACCATGTTTTTGTTCCAACCAGCCAGATCTGAAGATAAAGCTTACTAGTGTATGGGCACCTTTAATCCTTCAAATCAACTATTCAAGTTTACATTTATTCTTTAAATCTACACTTCAAGTCATCTTCAGTTTTCAACCTCGTTATCTATCCACTACGAACTTTACAATAAGTTTTATATATCATTGACTCTGGTTATTTCATATCTTCAGTATTACCTTTGTGCCACAGTTCATCTTCTGTATCACAGTATCTTTATTAAAACTGGTTTTCTTTTATCCAATTGCATCCCTCCCTTCTGTCGTCTATGCAAAAACCTTACATCAAGGCACCTAGCCTCCATTACACTCCAGCTGGTGCTACTGCTAGCATGACATGATACATGAAACAAATTAGGGATTGAATGATTGGGGATGACTTTCTACTACAAGCATCTGTTGGGCAGATTTTTCATAGATAGTACGAGAGCAACAGCAGGACGATATGTATATTTCCACTTGGACAATATTATTATATTTTCTCAATATTCTCTATTCCCCGGTTATTTCAATAAAACCGGATTATCACTTGTATGTAAAACAGAAATAAATACTCTGAGAATCTAATATGCTTTTGGAACTTTTCCCGATTGTTATTTTGGTAATAGAGATCCCTTTTTTCTCAGTAGAATGAGAATTCATCTATATACCTATAACAAGGGTGGTGAAGGGCTAACATGCCTGTGACAGAACTCCTGTAAGGAATATCTCTGACTATGTGCTCCTCCGACCACTAGGAGTCTCTGTATTTGCAAGTTTGCCCTTAGTTTTGCCCTTTTCCAAGATGGCCATTTTGGAATCAAAGAGAAGCCATCTTGGATCATGTTTCCTTTTTAGGCCTATAAAAGGCACTTCCTGGATCTAATCCCTGCTTGAGTATTCTGTTTGCTTAGCTCCTGCTACCTGCCACACGTCTCTTGACTACCCTCCTGTGTACCGAACCGGCTTACGTTTGACTACCCTCCTGTGTACTGAACCGGCTTACGTCTGAGTACCCTCCTGTGTACCGAACCGTCTTACATTTGACTATCCTCCTGTGTACCGAACCAGCTTACATGTGACTACCCTCTTGTGTACCGAACTGGCTTGCATTTGGCTATTCCCTGGTATATCTGCTCGGCCACTGGACTTCAGGTAATCCTACCAGTATCGTTACAGGATACTCAAGCCTTGCAATGGACTCCGCTGAGAATATACCTATTAAGCGCCGAGTAGCAAGTTTAACTACTATGCTAATCGAATGCCAGGCAGAGCTAAAATTTCTGAATTACAGTTTTATAGCTCTCGAGTCACAGATTAAGCAAGAAATTCAAGTTGCCTCACAAAAGGCTCTAGATGCCCATAATGGCTTTCAGGAATTCCTAATTTGCATATCTCAAAATGATAACCGTATTGCAGGGCTGGAGAATCGAGCACGACAATTGTCTGCAGTATCAACATCTTCTGCTAATCTGCCTCTCCCGCCAGCTCGGTTTGGACGTGACCCTCAAAAATGTTGTCGATTTATAAATCAATGCCAGATGCATTTCAAACTATATGAGTCCCATTTTCAGTCTGAAAAGTCAAAGATCCGGTATATCCTTTTACTACTTAAGGACACTGCTCTGGCCTGGGCTTTTCCTTATATTGAAATGTCCAGCCCAATATTAGACAATTTTGAGGAATTTCTTAAAGTGCTAAAACAGACCTTTGGTGACCAAATCGGAGAGATACTGCAGAAAAGGCCTTATTAGTAATAGAATATACTGCAGATTTCCGAAAATGGGTCCTTGATACTTCATGGAATTCAGAAGCACAGTTGTCAGTTTACCGCAAGGGACTGATGGAGACCTTCAAGGATGAATTAGCTCGAGCAGATGCACCCACTAAGCTGGAACCTTTTTTCAACCACTGCATTCGTATTGATGCTCGATTGACTGAGAGACAACAAGAAAAAAGGACTTCAACCTGCACCTACCCCAGTTATCGGGAAAACACAACTTTAAATAATTATGGTAATTCTGAGACTAAATCCACTAAAGAATTGGATTATGAACCCGTGCAAGTAGACACACTTCACAAGCGTAGTCTCAATGAGAGAAGGGAGCAACAACGTCAGGAGAACTTGTGTCTTTATTGTGGCGAGTCTGAACATTATGGGAGAAATTTACTAATATGAAAAACCTAGTTTCAGCCATATGCACAGTCGTGTTCCGGAGGGGAATTTACAAAGCAGTCAAATACGACTGCTTTGTTAACCCTCCGATGTCGTACTAATTCGTATTAGCTGGCCATATATACGGCTGCTAATACGAATTTTTCAGGCAGTCTGCACGGATCAGTCAGATCCGTGCAGGCTGCAAAGTGTAAAAAAAAAATTGAAAAAATAAATAAATAAAAAACCAGCGTGGGGTCCCCCCCACAGCCATAACCAGCACCAGGCTGAAAGAGCCGGGCCGGTAATAAAAAAATCAGGGAACCCGACAAATAGGGGTTCCCCGATTTTTTACAACCAGCCCCAGGGTCCAGGGCTGGTTCCCAAAATACAGGGGACAAAATGACTAGGGGTCCTCCGTATTTTAAGAACCAGCCCCAGGCCAAACCAGCCAGCAGGGTAATGTCACAGCCGGGGGAAATTTATTATATAAGGTCCCGCGGCCAAAACATCACCCTACTGACCAGTCAGCCTGGCCAGGTGCCCTGGGGGAGTGGGGACCCCCCCCAATAAAGGGGTCCCCCCCCTCCAGGACTTACCAGACCAGGCTGAAGCCTGGTGCTGTCCCCGGTGGCCTTGTGCAGTGGCAACACGGCGCCGCTATCTGACTAAGACGCGCGTGCGTCCCCCACGCATGCGCGTCTCAGTATCCGGGCGGCGAGGCGGACGCATTACTGTCCGCCTCCCGCTCGAGGGGGCAGGGGGGGACCCAAGGAGGCTGGGGGGGGGGCGGTCGCCCGGTGTGGGCACCGGGCGACCGAGGGCAGCACCGTCGGAAGGGGATGCGCGCGCACCTCGTGCGCGCGCGTCCCCTTCCAGCATACAGATGGCAGTGGGGCAGGGGATGGCGCCATCCCCTGCAAAGATGAATCCCACTACATCTGTATGTTTCAAATTGTTCCAGAAAACCTCAAAGGACAGTAGCCACCTTAGCAGAAGCTGATTCTTCAGATCAGGAGTCTGTGAAATTCCGATATGCCTCAGCAATTGAATGTGATTATTCCACGTCTCTCTACCTTAGCATCCACTGAGAAGACTAAGGAGAACAGTGAATCACACTTCTCAATTCAAATTAGATTCCAGATCGGTGCACAATGGATTTTCACTTCTGCAATGGTGGACTCTGGTGCGAATGGCAATTTTATGGACATAATGTTTGCTAAGAGAAATAATAATGTCTGGCTTTCTACGCGAAACTTAAAAGTAAGTGTACCCACTCCCAAGTTAGGACCAAAATATATAGGTCCCTTTAAGATTTTGACGCAAGTTGGTTCATCTGCCTTTCGACTTGAACTCCCAGGATCTATGAAGGTTCATTGTGTCTTTTATGTTTCATTACTAAAGCCAGTAGTTGCAAATCCTTTTCTTGGTCACACTTTGCCTCCTCCAGGTCCTATTCAAATCAATGAACATGAAGAATTTCTAGTGGAGAAAATTCTAGATTCACGTATATTTCGAAATAAACTTCAATATCTGATACAGTGGCAGGGATATGGATCAGAAGACAATTCATGGGAACCAGAAGGGAATATCCATGCTCCTCGATTGCTGCGTGCATTTCATCAGAGATCTCTAGAGAAACCCTGCAAGGCACCGTCCAGAGGACGATATTGAAAGGGGGGAATACTGTAAGGAATATCTCTATGTGCTCCTCCGACCACTAGGAGTCTCTGTATTTGAAAGTTTGCCCTTAGTTTTGCCCTTTTCCAAGATGGCAAGTTTGGAATCAAAGAGAAACTATCTTGGATCCTGTTTCCTGTTTAGGCCTATAAAAGGCACTTCTTGGATCTAATCCCAGCTTGAGTATTCTGCTTGCTCAGCTCCTGCTACATGTCTCTATGGGGGTTATTCTAGTTCATTCTTTCTGACAAAATCCTTCTTAGATGGACAAAACCATGTGCACTGCGGGTGGGGCAGATGTAACTTGTGCAGAGAGAATTAGATTTGGGTGGGGTTTTTCTTCAAAGTGAGATCTATATTGCAGTGTAAAATAAAGCAGTCAGTATTTTCCCTGCACAGAAACAAAATAACTCACCCAAATCTAATTCTATCTGCACATTTTACATCTGCCCCCCTGCAGTGCACATGGTTTTGTCCATCTAAGAAGAATTTTGTCAGAAAGAATGAACTAGAATAAACCCCAATGTCTGACTACCCTCCTGTGTACCAAACCGGCTTACATTTGGCTATTCCCTGGTATGTCTGCTCGGCCACTGGACTTCAGGTAATACCACCAGTATCGTTACAACTCCTTTTATCCTTTCCTGGACATAATTGAATAACAATGCAGAGTTGATACAATAGATTAACACAACATTAGATGTCAAAATAATGCCACACTTTCAAATGTCACCCGTGCATACTCACGTAACATTGTAAATGTGTAGAAATACATAAGAGGACATGAAATTATTCACTGATAGTGGTAGTTCATTCACGAAATATGCTGAGAGAATAATGACGTGATCTAAACATTCCCCCTCAAAATTGCATAACATGAATATGCGTAAGGTAGACGGTACTTAAAGAGCTTCCAGACGCCCATCGTGTGGTCCTAAGGAAGCTTTTTTGTGAAGCGTACGCAGACCTGTTACACACTTTTAGAGTGTCTAATACCCCACTTTCCCCTCCCCACATACCAATGTATATTTGATTGTAATTTGTCTGCAGTGCTAACACGGGTCTCGCACTTCACGGAGACCGTGTTGGAGTGACGTGGTATCAGGCACCAGAGCCACGTCCACGCTGCCTCTGCCTACCTGTACCAGCGAGATTAATGCACTCTCGCACTTGTCTGATCCAGGCTATACACAGCACGCAGCTGCCATTAGTGGGCCCCTGCAGAGAACGGTAGTGCTGAAGCGGGAGTTGAACCCATATTCGGCGCGATCCGTGCTGACAGATGGAACCTATTGGTTTTAGACCTTATCCATTGGAACAAGCTTCCATAGCATAAATTGTGTGTGCAGAAAATTCCATTAGGGTCAGACTACAGTGCTAGACTTTCAAGGGTATTATGCCACAATAAAGAAGGATTGTCCGATTTAACACTGCACTGACTGCTTGCACTGCCCGGTATCTGATTTACATCAGAGGGATTTCAACAAAGTGGGGTACACTAAGGGGGTTATTCTGGTTGGAGCGGCCAAACGTGCGTACGTTCCATATTAACGTACGCTCTCCGTACGCGGCCGTTGAGGTTAAGTCCACCCACAAATCTGCCGCATACGTACGGCCAGAAACAACGTCGAAGGGGAGTGGCGTACAATTGAGCGTACGCCAACGTACACGGACGGATCAGCCCTTAGACTCCGACAACTGGCGTACAACAGAGCGTACGCCCCCGTTTACGGACGTCTCTCGTCCGTCTTCCCACCGACTTCTTGCGGCTATCTGAGCGTACGCCACCGTGCACGGATGGGTCTCTATTGTTTTCAATGGAAAACTCAGCGTATGTCACCGCTCATGAGAGTGAGCGTACGTCCGTGCACGCTGGCATACCCTTCACATATATGGACCTGCAAATCTAGCCTTTCAACTATGATTAAGGCAATTAAATGAATTATTCTAATTGTTATTCAATTATTGTTTTATATTACCTCAATTGTCTACCTTAATGAACACCCTAATAAAAAAACATTTTAACCCTCCTTACATGTATATTTATTATGTTCTAATGTTGCATTTTAATCACTATCTATGTGTCCCCACATTGCTGTTACTTTTAGATCAACTTATGTTGATGTTACAGTGAAAACGTTGACACATGTCGACTTGTGTAGATTGAGTGTGCTACTGTGTAAAGTCTATGAAAGCACGTAGTGAATGTGTATAACTGTTTAACAAATACCTACCTTAGCATATATAAGCAGGTCTTAAAAAGATTCTTACCTTAAATTAAACAAACCTTTAAATGTAGAGAAGTATAGAAAGATAAGCTTCCAAGGTGTTACAGTGCTGTGTGTGGCTTGCAGGTAGTGAAATAATGGTTTGGACTTAATAGACTGCAGCATTGCTTATTACATTCAGGTGTATGTGTTTGAGTAGTAATCAGCGTAAATTAGCAAACCCAGGCGCACGCTGTCATGCGGTATCTGTAGAGGTGGTCTGAGGTGGCGGTTGGCGGCCGCCTGTTTTGTGTCCGAAATGAACGGTGCTTTAGCCGATCGTGCGGTAGTAGCACCGTTAATTTTTGGTGCACACCCCCGTGTACGCCCATGTTTACGCCCATTTTCCCTCATTATTTCGGCCGCTCCCCTCAACACGCCCCTATGCCGCCCCCAATGACCGTACTCTCGCGTACAGGTTTTTTCGCACGGAGAGACCCGTCCATAAGTGTTGTGGAGTGTTTGCGCCTGCGCATTGGAGATGGTACGCATGCGCAGATCATTAAAAACCCGGAACGTACGCGTACGGCACAGCTGCACCAACCAGAATAAGGCCCTAAGTGAGGATTCTTTATCCTTTTTATTATGTCTTGTTATATGTCAGTATGTGTGGTTTTATTTCGCAACTATTTTAAGAATTAACCCAATAAAGATTATGTTTTATGAGTAAGTTCTCTTTTGGTGCACCAGCTCAAGACACTCTTTACTGTCCCCTATATTGCTAATTCCTGTAGTTGATACAGTTACTGGTGGATGTCAAGTTTCGTGAAGCACCAGCTGGAGTGTAACGGAGGCTGGTTGCTTTGATGTAGGGCTGTTGCATGAACGACAGAAGGGAGTGAAGCAATCGGATAAAATCAAACCTTACTTAATAAAGATACTGCGGTACAGGAAATGAATGATGACACAATGATAAACTGTAGATTCTGATAAATAGTAAAGTCAATAATATACAATGCTTATTGAAGAGCTTTGGAGATAATTGATAAATTGAATAGTTGAATGACTGCAAGATTGGGTGATTGGATGAAGGATTGGAAAGATGAATTCCAGATGAATCTGTGCTGAGTAGGATCGTAGCTGCAGGACCAGGGATGACCACAGAGAATAACCGTCAGGTATGAAGAAGATATTACCCCTTTGGGGGGTTAACCTTGTCCTATCCGTATAGGCGGCAGCGGGTTCCGTGATGATATGGTAGCAGTAAAACGATCAGCAGGAGATTGGAGAAGACTTCACCTGAAGCGCAAGGACTGTAGTGGGAACTATAGATAGCCAGGAGGGATCAATGATGTGTGTGGTTGGACATCATTGTACTGACTGCCGGCAAGTCAGTATTTGAAGGGTGAGCTGCATGATGATTGGCCGTGTATATGACCTCACTGAATGAGCCGTGCAGCATAAGCTGAAGGATCCCAAAAGATGGTCGCCGCCGGATGCGGCGTCAGAAACCAGCTGGCGTTGTTTGTGCGTGGAGGTGCTGCAGCCAGCGTGTCCAGCCAGAGGCCTAACCTTACGTGGACCCATCATGGCGGCTCACGCCGCCCAGACCCTGCATGGATGAGACTGTACGCCACCACTGTCACCTAGTGGTGACAAGGCGACTGGACCCAGACAGCCAGCATGGGAATCAGCAGTGGAGGTGAGCGCCAGGGCAGGAGTTAACCTGTCAGAGTTCTGTGGGGTTGGGACAACACAGAGAGCTAGGGTAGCTGACCTGGTGGTCGTGACAGTGGAAAACCTTTAATGTCTCTGATTCTGGCTCTGTAAAGGTCCAAGCAGAACCAGATACCTCATGGGAGAGTAGCGGACATATGACAGACCTGCTGTTCACAGAAGGCTCAGGTTCCTCGCTTGGAGTAGCCAGGTAGTTAGGAGCTAGAGGTGACAATGCCAAATGACATTCTGCTGCAGAAACAGATGAGGAATGACACGTGAGGAATTGCTGCAATTTAGAAGAACAACCAGTTAAGTCTTGCCAGAACTTTGTGAATAAGAACTGAAGCGACTTTGCTTAGAGCAACTTCATAGTCCAGGAGCTGAATTTTTAAACCCCTTGCCTTGCACTGATTGGACGGATAGCCAGGCAGCAACTGTAATAGCAGGAATGGACTCTGAATGGGATAATCAGTGCATAAGAGGATAGCTAGCATGACTTCACACAGGCAACCAAGGAGTTAATGGCTGATCAGAAGTTTATGTGGCTGGCTAGGGTTCTCACAGGTGTGCAATTAGCAGCACAAAGACTTTCACTGAATGTATGGCAGCAGAAGTGCAGGCTGGAATACCCTGAGAATACAGCAACTAAAGGCCCCCATACATTAGGCCGACTTGTCCTTAGGACAAGTCGGACCAAATTCTCCTGTGAGCCGCCCGGCAGCTCCCCGGGAGGCTCACATACAATTTGGCACTTGATGAGCCAGTTTTTACATGTGATAAATCGCTTGCGATTTATCACATGTAAAACAAATGGGGAGCTGCAGGGCGGTGAGGAGCAGTGGGGTGGGTGGCGGCAGTAGTTGGGGCGGGTGGCGGCAGTAGTGGGGGCGGGCGGCGGCTCACAAATGAGTTCCCGGCGGGTGCCGGGTGCGGCGAGTGATGCTGACCTGGCCGGCATGCTGTGATCACAAATAGCAGCGCTGCCGGTCATTTGACAGGTATTTTAAAAATCTAATAGCCGCCACTGTGCGTCCCGTCCTGCAGCGGCAGCGCTGCTATTTGTGATCACAGCATGCTGGCCAGGTCAGTGTGTCTGCCCGCCGTGCTCCCCCGCAACCTGGTGTCTGCATGCATATGCCTGACAGGTGGGCAGGCATATGCATAGCATACAGGGAGGTCGGATGATCTTATGTGCTGACCGTCCGACCTCCCTGATCCGGTCCGATGCACATGGGACCGCGCATCGGATCGGATCATATATCACACACCTGCGATTTTGGGGCGATTTCATCCGGTTATCGGCCCAAAGTGCCGAAATCGGATGAAATCGTCCCAAAATCGTATAGTGTATGGGGGCCTTAAAGATAACTTGCTGAAAACATATGCAGAAATAACTAGGTATGTGACAGCCTGTATATTGTCTTCTGTCCTCTTCTGCTTCCTGCTGTGGCTTGTTAATACACTGACTAGACCTAACATGGAGGCAGGGTTATAGGGGAGAGGAACCAGGCATGATGGGAAAAACACTAAATGGAATCGCAGCGTCTGGGAGAAAGCCACTAATTAGAGGTTATCTATGAGATTGCTTACAATCACAATATTTGAAACCATGCGTGGCTAAGACATTAATGTAAACCAGTGGTCAGGGAACTTGGTCTTCATTACCCCACACAGTGCATGTTTTTCTGGTAACCCAGCGGGTGAACAGGTGTACTAATTACTCACAAACACATTTTATAAGGTCCGCAGGTGGAGTTAATTATTTCACTTGTGATTCTGCGAGGAGACCTGCAAAACATGCACTGCGTGGTGTAATGAGGACCGAGTTCCCTGGCCACTGTTGTGAACCATTCAAAGTACTGTAGTTAATAGTTAAATTAATTGAAAATATTTAGGCATACATATGTTAATTTTATCAAATGAAGTTACAATATTAATAAAACATTAATGAGTAAAGCTTTAGGACAAAATCATGTGCACTGCAGGTGGGGCAGATGTAACTTGTGCAGAGAGAATTAGATTTGGGTGGGGTTTTACATCAAAGTGAGATCTATATTGCAGTGTAAAAATAAAGGGTACTTGTGAGTTATCCGGGCGTCCGATTTTGAAATCGGGTCGGATCGGGACATCGCATCGCATCGCATGCGACCATCGGATGCGATGCGATGCGATGCGATGCGATGACCCGATTTTTCCATAGGAATCAATGTTAAAATGATTCCTATGGAAAAAGGGGTCCTTTTCATACCCCTACTATCCAAGTGGGCATGGAGTTGGATATAAACCTGTGGCGAGCGTAGCGAGCCACCGAGCCCGAAGCGTGGCGAGCGTAGCGAGCCCCGCGAGGGGACACGGAATACCGTCCCCTCGCGGGGCTCGCTTCGCTCGCCACGCTTCGGGCTCGGTGGCTCGCTACGCTCGCCACAGGTTTATATCCAACTCCATGCCCACTTGGATAGTAGGGGTATGAAAAGGACCCCTTTTTCCATAGGAATCATTTTAACATTGATTCCTATGGAAAAATCGGGTCATCGCATCCGATGGTCGCATGCGATGCGATGCGATGCGATGCGATATCGCATCGCATCGCATCTGATTGTATGCCTTAACTTAAGGCATACAATCAAAAAATCGGACGCCCGGATAACTCACAAGTACCAAATAAAGCAGTCAGTATTTTCCATGCACAGAAACAAAATAACTCCAAGTTTATTCAGGCTATCACCGCGATGAAGGAATAGGGGGTCTGCAAAGTTGTGGCAAACTTATAGATGCTGCAACTGCTGGTGTGTGAGCACCTAGTAGAGGTTGCCATGCTGGGGGGTGAAAGGCTATATATGTCCCTACTGATATCTGAGCCAAGCATGGTTTCAACTCCTATTGTGATTACAAGCAATCTCATAGATAACCTTTAATTAGTGGCTTTCTCCCAGACGCTGTGATTCCATTTATTGTTTTTCTCCTTTTTTTTTCACCATCAGGTGGGGACAGTCAATCTCAATTTTACATGCAGCAGGGAGAGTCATTATTCAAACTGATTTACGATATTGTTAGTAAATGTAATAATAGCCTAAAGCAGGCATGTCCAATGTTGGCCCTCCAGATGTTTTGAAACTACACATCCCAGCAGGCTTTGCAATAGTTTTAGCATTCTCTAATAGCAAAACTGTGGCAAAGCATGCTGGGATGTGTAGTTTTACAACATCTGGAGGGCCAACGTTGGACATGCCTGGCCTAAAGCTTTGGAGAGTTGGTACCCGGTCCTCTGGACCCACCTACAACCCAATGTTATCCCTGTGGGCCCAGGAACCTCGAAGAAAGGGAGTTAACCGAAGGTAGGTTTTACCATAACTCCCCTTTTTTACCCATACTATCCTTATGTCCATCAGCAGCTGCCCTTACCTCCAAACTCATGTGTAATATACTCTTTTTTCTTCTACGATCCCCATGGCAGCCAGGACCTTGGGATTTCATCCCTCTCCCTTCAGATAGACAGGTTGTTTTTTTCCAGGACCTCCCCCTTCCTGTATAAAGCCTCCTCCCCTTCCTCCTTGTCTTTTTTTCCTGTCTCCTAGTTTCAGTTAGACTAGGGAATAGGTTTGTTGTTTTTGTTAGTAAGACCTTGCCTCCTTTAAAGCAAGGGTCACTCTGGGGAATAGGGCATATGGGAGTGTGACCCGTAGGGGTTCCTGCCCATACAGTCTAGCCTGGAGGTGTCCCTGTGGGGTTTTTCACCCAGGTGGATAAAGTATGCATGGTTTCTTCTGCACTTACATGCCTGGCTGGAGTTCCATCATGGGGGGTAAGACCGTCCCTGTGCGGCGCCCGTTCGAGTGCAGGAGTCCGGAGCCCGCTGCAGAGTCAGTAAGCAGGGCAGGAGACGCCGCCGGAAAACTACAGGTGCCACAATGCACCAGGACAGCGCCGAACTTCCGGCGGACGGCAGCGAGCGGCTGAGTTTTGCCACGAATAACCGCCGCCGGAAGACTACGAGTCCCACAAGTCAGTGGGAAGTGCGGGTAGCTTCCGGCGGGCGGCAGAGGAGACGCTTCAGGACTACAGCCCCCACAAGGCAGTGCGGCGGTGAGTCTGTAGCGCCGAAGGCTTAGGAGTTATTTTCTCTCTCATCTCTCCTTTCTCTCTGGACTATGTGTCCCATAAGGCACTGGAGATAGATCCCAGGATGCCCGTCGTGGCGGGGTATTTAAACCCCACACAGGTGAGACAGATTGGGTGTTTGATCCATGCACTGACCTAGAGACAGCTGCGCCTCTGAGTAAGGTAGGAAAACAGTGGGTTTTTTTCTCTTTTGTACCTGTAGCACTATGTACATAAGGTTATGCTAAAACTGCATGATTTGGTTATGCAGGTCTGTCTATTGCTGCAACAGAAAATGGATTTGCCCTCCCCCCATAAGTCGGATAGTGCCCTTGTGAGGTAAGCTCTGCAGTATTTTTTCCAGGAAGACGTTTTTTCAGTAGTTTAGATAGTGACAGATGCTTTTATTTTTATTTTTTGTCTTTTTTGCTAGTGTGCCTTCTAAAGAAGCAGCCACAGTTCCAAAAAAGAAAACAGCAAAAAAGAAGTATATTGATAGGAAGTGTATGGAATGTGACACTGCGTTTTCAAGCTCTCAGGAGAAATCCCTGTGCGATAAATGTGAAGTTAACCCTATACCTGCCCCAGACCAATCTAAAATTCTACTTGATCTGATGGATTGGATGAGGAACTCGTTCGTATCGAAACAAGAGTTCCAAAGTTCCCAAGCTAACAAGAGATCTAGGGACCAAGCAGACCTCAGTGATGGAGACGCCTCCTCAGAGGGTCAAATAGGGGATAAGGATGACACTTCTTCTGAAGAAGGAGAAATTAAGGAAGATCTCAGAGTGTTTAACTTTGATAATGTGGAAAGCATATTGAAAGCCATCTACAAGACCATGAATATCAAGGAGACAGTCACTCCTACCGAGGGGGAGGATATACTGTACGAGGATAGGTCGAAGAAAGGTAGACATTTCCCAGTCTACAAAGTCATGAAGGACATAATCCTGAAAGAATGGTCAAACCTGGATAAACGGCAGGGGAAACTCTCTAGGATAGACCACATGTATCCAGTCAAGGACGAACTGTTTTTAAAGTGGTGCACATTGCCGAAAGTGGATGCCGCGGTGGCGGAGCTAACTTCCAAAACCATGATTCCTTTGGAAGACGGGGCATCTTTTAAAGACCCCATGGACAGGAAGATGGAGGGGTCCCTGAGGAAACTGCACTTCTCATCAGCAGTAGCACTAAAATCAGGGGTGTCCATCGCATCAGTAGTCAGGGCGCTGAGACTCTGGGGCACGTCTCTGCATACCGATATTAATGAAAAGATATCCAAACAGTATCTCCTAAAGAATCTAGAAATGATGCAAAAGGCAATTGAGTTTGTTTGTGAGGCATCGATAGACATGGTCTCCTTCTCAGCAAGATCCATGGCAGCAGGAGTGTCGACAAGAAGAGCCCTCTGGCTCAGAGCCTGGGCAGCAGACTCCCACTCCAAAAACAGGCTGGTGTCTCTTCCGTTCGAAGGTGAGCAGCTCTTTGGTTCTAAGTTGGATGCGTTGATCCACAGAATTACAGGAGGAAAATCCCTCAAGCTGCCGCAAGATAGAAAACCAAAATTTCCGTTTACGTCTTCAGCTAGGCAGCAATACAGGGGGGCAAGGGGATATAGGCCTGGAAGGCCCTATTATCAGAGAGGAATGTTTCAGGCATCGAAGCAGTCCTTTCGCCAGAACTTTAGAAGAGGGCCCAGACAATGACAACTACAGTCCATGTGTGGGAGCCCGTCTGTTGCAGTTTTCAAAAGTCTGGGAAAATACAGTCCAGGACAGATGGGTGGTGAGGATCATAAGAGAGGGGTACTCAATAGAATTTATACAGATACCAAGAAGAGACCGATTCTGGGTGTCGAGAACTCCCAAAAAAGGAGTAGAGAGAATAGAAATGAAGAAGATCGTAACACAACTGCAAGACATAAAAGCGATAGAACCAGTACCAGCCCAAGAACAGAAAAAAGGCTTTTACTCAGACATCTTTCTAGTGAAGAAGAGTTCAGGGAGCTACCGCATGATATTAAACTTAAAGAAGCTGAATGGATACGTGAATTCGAGAAAATTCAGGATGGAGACCCAGAAGTCAATCCTGGCGGGCATAGAGGCAGGCGACCTTATGGTCTCACTCGACCTCAAGGACGCATATTATCATGTCCCAATCAAGTCCCAGGACAGGAAGTTCCTGAGGTTCTGCGTGATGGGGAAGCACTATCAGTTCAGATGTCTCCCCTTTGGCCTGGCCACATCCCCCCGAGTATTCACAAAGCTCTTAATTACCTTAATAGCGGAGCTAAGGCTAAAGCACATTCGGATCTGGCCGTACCTAGACGATCTGCTGATTGTGGCCTCATCAGAAAGGAAGGTCCAAAGAGACGTGGAGACCGTGATAGAATTTCTTCAGGCCCACGGCTGGATAGTAAACTTCCAAAAAAGTCAGTTAAAACCATCAAGAAAGGTCCAGTTCCTGGGGGTTGTGATAAACTCCGAAGCTTTCGAAGTAAGTCTTTCAAAGGAAAGATGTCAGAGGATAAGATCCGCAGCCAAGACTATAGTAAAGTCGATTTCGACTCAACTAAGAGATCTGTTAAAATTGCTAGGCATGATGAAGTCAACCATCGGAACAGTCCCATGGGCTCATTGGAAGTTGAGAAAGCTCCAATGGTCAATTCTGCCATATATAAAGAAAGGTGCAGCGTTGGAGACCAGCATCAGATTATCACCACAAGTGAGAGAATCATTGACCTGGTGGAGGAGCATAGAAATGGAAGAAAGGGCAACGTCGTTGGCACTTCCCTCTTTCCAGGTGGTCACAACGGACGCCAGTTCGATTGGATGGGGGGGCCATCTAAAAGACCTGACAATTCAGGGGGAATGGTCAGCGAAAGAGAGCCTAAAGTCGTCCAACTGGAGAGAAGCAGAAGCAGTCTGGAGGGCGATAAGTCGATTCGCAGAAAGACTGAACGGAAAACATCTAAGAGTCTTCTCGGACAACACGACAGTGGTTTCACACCTGAATCATCAGGGCGGAACAAGAAGCAAGGACCTGATGTCGGTTGTCTCAAAGATTATGAACTGGGCAACAGAGAATGTTCTTTCATTGACAGCAGTATTTGTTCCGGGGGAAGAAAATACCCTGGCAGACTTCCTGAGCAGGAGCAAGATCCTTCCGGGGGAATGGGAGCTGGACTCAGGCATATTCGATCAGATAGTCCGAAGGTTCGGAAAACCGGAGGTGGACCTTATGGCGACAACTGCCAACAGGAAGGTCAGAAAATTCTTCTCCAGACTCTATCTATACCAGACAGCGTCAGTAGATGCCTTTTCGATAAAATGGAGCTTCCACTTGGGGTACGTGTTCCCCCCCATTCCCCCTAATACACAGAGTATTAAAGAAAATCATAGAGGACAAGGTCACAGTAATCATAATTCTCCCTTTCTGGCCGAGGAGGTCGTGGTTCTCCACGGTCCTGAAGCTGGCAGTCCAGAGCCCCATGACTCTACCTTTATTTCCCGGCCTGTTACACCAGGGCCCAGTGGCTCATCAAAATCCAGAGACACTATCACTGAGGGCATGGAAATTGAGAGGAGGATCCTGAAAAGTCGTGGCCTGTCGGATCAAGTAGTCAACTTGCTACTTAAAGCGAGGAAAGAAGTCTCTTCCCTGGTGTACTATCGGGTATGGAAAGCTTTCATCCGCTGGCAGTGATCAGCGAACAATATGGACCAGACCACCATTTTGCAAGTATTACAGTTCCTGTACTTGGGTTATGAAGGGGGGTTGGCCGGATCAACCCTGAAGGTCCAAGTCTCGGCCCTCAGTGTGTTACTGGGAAGAAAACTGGCAGAAGAGGACCTCATCAAGAGGTTTAGTAATGCAGTTAAGAGAACTCGTCGGGCGTTCAGATCACTGGTGGCACCCTGGGACGTGAACCTAATCCTGAATGCTCTTACAAGGGAGCCCTTTGAGCCACTACAGGAGGCAACTTGGAAGTACCTGAACTGGAAGATCCTGTTTCTGGTCGCAGTCACATTGGCGAGAAGGATCAGCGAGTTGCAGGCCCTCCATACAGAAGAGCCTTATCTGATACTGTTCCCGGACAAAGTGGTCCTGAGAACGCATCCCGACTTCTTACCGAAAGTTGTAAGCTCCTTTCACATAAACCAAGAGATCACTCTTCTAGCTTTCTATCCCGAACCTAAGGATGAGACTGAAGAAATCTGGCATACACTGGATCTAGTGAGGGGTATCACTATTTACCTGAACAGAGTGAAAGAGAGCAGAATTTCCAAGAATCTATTTGTAGTCATGGAGGGGGCAAGAAAAGGATTGTCTCCATCTAGACAGACCATGGCCAGATGGATGCGTGATCTCATTGCATTCAGCTACAAGCGAGAGGGCCAAGAAGTCCCAAGCATTATAAAGGCACACTCCACTAGGGCCATGGCGACATCATGGGCAAGGAAGGCTCAAGCATCGATCAAGGACATCTGCGGTGCAGCTACCTGGAAGTCCGTGCATACTTTCTCAAGACATTACGCCCTTAATGTCTCAAAGCCATGTTTTGGGGAGCAAGTTCTCCAGTGTCCTTACCGATTAAATTTCTTTATTTGACATTATTGTGTCCCTCCCTCTTTCTGCTTTGGTATGATCCCAAGGTCATGGCTGCCATGGGGATCGTAGAAGAAAGGCTTCAATTATACTTACCGATAATTGCTTTTCTTCCTAGAGATCCCATGGCAGCCATTAGTTTGCCCTCCCCTTGTGTGTTTTTTTCTTAGGACCTACGTTGAAGAGACACTCAAAAAGACAAGGAGGAAGGGGAGGAGAGAGGCTTTATACAGGAAGGGGGAGGTCCTGGAAAAAAACAACCTGTCTATCTGAAGGGAGAGGGATGAAATCCCAAGGTCCTGGCTGCCATGGGATCTCTAGGAAGAAAAGCAATTATCGGTAAGTATAATTGAAGCCTTTCCTGCATATCATTAATATATTGTTAACACATACCTCCCATGTCTACACCTGCCATGCCCCAGCAATGTGCTGGATTACTATGCTTCAGTCCCTTGGACAGCTCCATGAACACTGTGCATCATTACATTACTTATTGTTCTCACCTCAGCGCTACCTATAAATCCCTTTACTGGGATTCCGGTGGCAGGATTTAAATTTTTAACATGGAACCGCATTCTGGACATTACCTACTTCTCCCCCAGCCTTGGCTATGATATGTTAATTCTTGTTTTTTTGTTCTTTGGTTCTCCTTGTATATCCTCACTTACTTTTTGGGTACTTGTGTAGTTTCATGGTGGCAGCCTAAGCTACAGTGTCAGCGTAGCCTAACAGCTGCCTAGCATAGTCAGTGTAGTGTCCCCGCGGCAGCCCTGGGTAGTGTCCCCGTCAGGCAGCATAGTCACCGTACTGTCTCCGCAAGCTGCAGCTATGTCCCTGGTGTCCATGGCAAGCCTAGTGAGCACCTCTCACACAGCGCCGATAACTGCCAGATCCCCTGTGCTGACTGACGCCAGTAGAGAGGCGATCATGCAGGCGCCGGCGGAGAGTTGCTCCTTCTGCCTGAGGCGCACAAGCATCTCAGATGCTTGTGCGTCTTAGTAATTCTTGCGGCAGGGTACGGCAACCCTGCCTGTGTCCGCTTCAGGGAGACAGGGTTAGAGGGTTCGATAGCACGTGCATCTCGTGCACAAAGTGGGTGCGGGTGCAAGTGCATCTCATGCACAATAAAGGACGCATTTGCCAGTGGTCCATGTTACATACTGGCAAATTCCTCCTTTTTAAACCCCACTATCCACGCCAGACCAAAGTGTGGCGAGCGGATGCATTACGCGTCCTCCCGGTCAGTTCATACCACCATTATCCACGTCGGCTTGGAGTTGATTTTATAAAGTGTGAGCCCGCGAGGGGACTTAGATTACGTGGCGCGTATTCCGTGTCCCCTCGTGGGGCTCACTGCGTTTGCTACGCTTTGGGCTGGGTGGCTTGCTGCGCTTGCCAAACTTTATAAAATCAACTCTATGCCGACGTGGATAGTGGGGGTATGAACAGGTCGGGAGGACGCTTAACGCATCTGCTCACCACTCTTCAGGCTGGCATGGATAGTGGGGGTGTTTAAAGAAAACTTTCACATCTGGCATATCATACATCTGAAACAGTAATGACAACATGTGTTAACTGGATTTTAGCCCAACTTCTATAAGGACTCCTTTTTTTTTTTTTGCTTAGTAAGTTCGTCTGTACAGTTCCAGAGGTAAAGATCAGATAAGAGATTCAATAGTCAATAGCTTCTGCAAACATTAATCCCCCCTAGCTCTCCGTGGCAAGTTGACCACAAGGTTTTTAAGTTAGTACTTGTATAGGGGGGTGTTGATATCCCCCCAGCTTGTCCCTGTTATTATTCTCTCCAGGGGCTTGTTTTCCACTTTAAAGTATAATCAGACTCCCAGGCGCACAGTGACTGCCACTCACTGGCACTTTTAGGAGAGGGATCAAGAGAGGAGAGGGGCAGTTGTTTTCCCTCACACAACCTACCGATTAAACTGCAGGGTCAATGAAGTTTCTTTTTTTTTTTGTGATTTCCAAGAAGGTTCTCTTAATTTCGGTTATACCACTTCAAGCCAGGAATAAATAACAGTAAGAGGTTTAATGAACGGTAGCTTTTGTAAGCAATGATCCCCCAAAGTTCTCAAGGGCAAATTGTCAGCTTATGTTCAAGCTAAGTGTCACTTTAGATAAATATTCCTAAGAGGAATGAGGGAAGGATTTGATTGACAAAAATGACCAGAGGGCTAAGACAAGGCAATGGGGGACCCTTGGGTACTGTCCATAGGGCCACTTAGAATGATTTGCCCAACAAATTGAGTTTGATATTAGGCCAGTATATTATCAGGCCCCAGTCCAGAAGCCCCAATACACCACTCAAAAAGTCTAGCCAACACAGTATTTAGACAGGGCTCTTCCCTGCTTACCCTTCCAGGATCGAGTTCTGTGTGACCTCTGCATTTTTCCAGGGTAATCAGCAGCTCCAGGCTGTATAGGGGGGCTCGTCTCTTATCACTTGTCCAAGCAGATACTGGCCCAGTTTGAACCCCAGTCTGTCCTCAGCCGCTCAAGTACTGCAGCTCTGCCACCGGGATGTCGGGTGATGACGCCAGGCTCACTCCCTCACTGCTCACTGGCGGTTCCCGCTGGCTCACCACGAGGATCCCAGCCGCCCTCTCACTGCTTCTCTCCTCTCAGCGTCTCTGTCTATGACGCCAGCACCGTTAGGGACACAGCGATGTCTCGTCTCCCTCCTGGCGCTGTATCAGCTCGCCTCTCTCCCTTCACTCTCTCCAGCGTCCAGGACCCGCTGCCTCACACCCGAACAGGTAACTGGGCGTGGGAGATAGTGCGGCACGCCGGTGGTATGGGCGGTTTTGGTTCCGGGGTATTCAGGCTTCAAAGTCCCCGTTTGTGAGGGGATTGATTCATGGCTTGAGGCTGGGAAACAGCTCGCTAGCCAGGCCGGCTCAAGACCGGAGCAGGGAGCTTGCTGAGAACATGGCAGATCTAAATTATTGCGACGGGAGCGGTTCTTCTGGTCTTCTTGTCTTTCCTTACGGGCCTCAACCTCCTCATGAAGTCTAGAAAGTTCAGGCTTGGGAGCGACAGATGTCGTCCGACTTAGATTCCAATGCATCAGTTCTGTTGCCTTAGGCTGCGAGATCAGATTTGAATTCAGTAACAGCCTTGGTAAGTTCTTCTTTGTAGGCATTTTGAACCCCCTCTAGTAATCCGACCATCACCGCCTGAATTTGAGGGTCTATAGTAGATTCTGGTGAGCCGGGGGGAGGGAAATCTGAAAGATGCACCGCACCTTTAGTACTTTTGGATTTGGAGCCAAAGAAGTTCCCAGAGGCCTGTGAGGCTCTTTTGTGACATTATGGAAGGGGGTTAGCAACAACAGGTATGGTAGAATGGAGCTAAGACTGAGACTAAAGGGGTGGTAATATTAGGTGCTGTACACAGGAAGATAATTCCTCGACCCCAGCAGGCCAGGAAACATGATGTTCTTTGTTTCCAGTAGTGTGATTGGTGAAACCTCTCTGTCCTAACCGAATCATCCTATCAGGGGGGTCAGCCCGCAAGTGGGGACCTCAGCACAGGAGATGTGTATCTGTGTGGAAAGTCGCTTGACTGAGGTTCACTGACGTAGGGAACGTCAAGCCAGTGAGGGTCTTTCTAGGCTGCCAACAGTTTTGTTATAACAGGGGCCCAGTGCAGGTCGACAGAAATTCAGAGGCCACCTTTAACGTAATGTAGTTTGGCGTTTTGCACCCTAGGGGTGTATAGTTATGACCAATCAGCAGGAACAGCAAAAAGGGGAGGATCAGCTATCACTTTAAGGACTATCAAATTGACCCCCACTAGTGTGTAAGTCAGTGGGGTCAGCATTCAATTAAACAGAATGGAGCTAGCAGATGGAGACTCACCCTCTTTGGTTTGTCTGTGGGGGATACTTCTATTGCTGTCTCGGGGAAGGGGGACCAGGGACAGTGTGATGTCCACCTAGTGCTCTTGGTTGGGAGGGAGTCAAGCCGAGGTCCCGGTCTTGTGAAGGGGCCGAGCTTGGGATGGAACTCTCCGGCTCCGTCGTGCCACCCCGCCGGGTCTCTCATTGGGGAGGGGGGGCTGGGTAGATGTGTCTGGTGGGAGCCACTATGCGGGTGCGGCAGGTGACTGCACGATTGGGGTCCCCCATATCGCGCCCCCCACACACACGGTGATGCAGAGGCCTGTTTCTAGTTTAGACCGCAAGGCTGGAGCTCAGCTTCAGCTCCAACAAAGGCCTCTGGTTGACGTGGACTCACCGGAGGGTTGCGGCGGGGTCTGCTCCACCTCTGGCTTCACCGTCTGTAGTCCAGCCCAAGGTAGCCGGCAGGACACCTCCGGCGGGCATTGAACTCCGGGTCTAGGCTCCGGCGCAACTAAGAGTCCGCAACCCGCAGAAGCACTAAAAAGTGCCCCCCCGGCTCCGCTGCCTGTCCCCGCCGAAACCGGAGCCCCACCAGGAGGTTTTGGGCTTAAAAAGTGGACGAGGAGGGGGTATTGGAGAGGCTAGGGAAGCGTTTTTGTGCAGCTAGGTGCGGGAGCTCTCCCAAGGCACGTCTTCTGCCTTGCCGCACTAGGTCATGCCCCCTTTTTTTCTCTTCTTTATTTACATTGTTTGTGTGCACTGCGCTGCACCCTAGATCAGTGAATTTACAAATGGATAACAAACAGTTTAAAGAACAAAATACTCCCGCTCCAGCTGCTGCCACCATTCATAGTGATGATTTAATGGGCAAGGAGACTTAAAAAAAGTGTTTAAAAAAAATACCTCAAACAGGATTAAAAAACAGTTGGTTCCTGTTGCTGAAGACTTAAAATTGCCAGAATGCCATTCACATCACGCAGTGGCAAGGAAAGGCTCCGGCCTTGCCCTATATTCAAGAGTCAGACTTGGGAATCTGCAGCTGTCAGTGAGGCATTTCATGTGTATCATGAGTCTGAAAATGAAAGACCTTGTCATTCCGCTTTCTCTAAGTGAGAAAACAGCCCAAACCACTAATTCTGAAATAAAACTGTGCATCTAGGACCAGAAATGTCACAAACCACTGAGGGGAGACCAAGTGTGTCCTTGAGTTCTACGTGTGAGCCTAGTCTCTCATAGCAGCCGCCTTCCACCGTTACTGCTCACTCTGCATATGTGGGGATGAGCAGCATTAGTATTGCTGGTAACATAGGCATTGAAGATGCTCCCGTCAAGTTACAGCAAGATGATGAGGGGGATACTTGTGTAGCAGATGATGGCACCACTGAGGAATTTGATATTGAGGATGAGAATGAGAATGTTGTGTGTATAAGTTTGGCACAAGTGGAAGCATATGTTGGGCATGATAAGACTACCATTGTCATGCGTGGTCATAGGACCAACAAATGCACGTCTTACAGTATGCGTGGAATTATTTTCACACTAATTCAGAAAACATATGCCAAGCCATATGTAGCCTTTGTGGAAACAAAATAAGTAGAGGTAAGGACAAGTATCTCAGAACATCTACCCAATGATGTCATCTGCAGCAAGCTGATGGGAAGTATAGGGAGGGAGGGTTCCAAAATTGGTGCTACAAAATTAACATCAAGAAGCTGTCCAGCATCAGATGTGTCCCTTCTCTTTAGTGGACCCCAGCACTTGTGATCTCCACCACCAACATCCCCAACCTCAGTATCCTCAGTAATGACCAGGGATACTACTATTGTAATGCTAGATGAATCCTCCCCTTTCCAGGATTCTGCAGAAAAATCCTTGATCACAAGGTCTTCTGTTACTACTGCTGGGAGTAGTTCTTCAACCCAGAAGTGGCCCAAGAAAACCGATTATACTACTCTGAAAAAAACAACTGACTGTTGAGCAGTGCTTGGCGAGGTAAAACACTGAAGCCATGTCTGCCATGATAGTATTGGATGGGCATCCAATATTTGCCATCAATTCTGTGGGTTTTACACAGTTATTGGAGGCTGCATGTCCCCGGTACCGGTTTCCATCTCATTTCCTTTGAGCTGAAAAGCCATTCCTGAGCTGTACCATGACATTAAGTCAAAAGTAACCCATGACCTGAAAAGGGGGATTGTAGCCAGTGTCCACTTAACCACGGATATGTGAACAAGAGGCAGTAGACCTACTATGTGACTGTGACAGCCTACTTGGTGGTTGAATCACCTTCAGCAGCAGCAGCAGCAGTAGCACGATCTAGCAAGCATCACCAGCTCATTCATAGGCAGGCTACTCTATGTATCACCAGCTTTATTGAGAGGCATACCGCTGAGAACCTCTTCCAAAACCTGAGAGCAACACTTGGACTCTCCCCAGAATTTGTCATTTCTGATAACGCCAGTAATATCGTGAAATAATTACAGCTGGTTGAATTCCAACATATCCCTGGTTTTGCTCACTAAATAAACTTAGTGGTTCAGGCTTTTTTAAGGAATAACAAGGGGTTGCAAGAGATGTGGTGTGTTTCCCGAAAAATTTCGGGGCATTTCCAGCATTCCGCAACAGTGTTCAGGAGATTGCAGCAGCTGCAAGAGGACTTTAATCTGCCCTTCTATCCACTGAAGCAAGAGGTGCCAATAAGGTGGAACTCCACCCTGTATATGCTTCAGTGGATGGAAGAACAGCAGAAAGCCAATCACAGCTATACAACAAGCCATGACTTTGAGAGAGGAGGGGGTATGTACCTTAGCCCAAAATAATTTCTGTGTTGTGCAAGGTCAGGGCTGGGCAACACCGGCCCTCCACATGTTAGTGAACTACACATCCCAGAATGCATTGCATTAGTTTTGCTATGTGGCCATGCTGAAACTGATGCAAGGCATGCTGGGATGTGTAGTTCATCAACATCTGGAGGGCCGGTGTTGCCCAGCCCTGTGCAAGGTGCTCAATCCCTTTGAAGTAGCCACCTGTGAAGTGAGTGCCAAGACTGCTAGTTTGAGCCAGCTGGTTTCCTTAATTAGGTTTTTGGAGAAACATCTTGAGAAATTGAAGGAGGAGATCAAACAAGGCCCATATGCAAAATATGCTGGACTTGTAGATCAAGTCCTTTTTTGTCTTCGCCAGGATACATGGGTTGACAATATGTTGAGAGCGGAACACTACATTTCGGCAACTGTGCTTGATCCAAGATTTAAGTCCTATGCTGTGTTTTTCTCTTCAACTGACACAGATCTTAAGACATAGAAAGAGCTCCTGGTGATCAAGTTGGCAGCTGAAGTGACATCTCCTTCTTCAATTTCTCAAGAATCTGCCTGTAAAAAAACAACAACTACATTTTCCAAAAAAAAAAAAACATTTGACATCTGGTTGGGTCTAAGGGAATTGCCCAGTATTAGTGATACCTCTCGCATAACTTCATCAGATACGGTCACCATCAAAGAGTAGTGGAGGACTATTTTCAGGATAACGTAAATGTAGGCATGTCAGAGAGTCCTTTCACATACTGGAAGGAAAAAAGTCAATATGGAGGCCCTTGTACAGACTGGCAATATGGAGGCCCCTTAAGCTGCCCCCCTCCAGTGTGTACTCGGAGAGAGTCTTCAGCACAGCTGGGAAGGAACCTTGTAACTTAGCGGCGTCGGAGGCTACTTCCTCAAAATGTAGAAAAAATTATGATCATAAAAATGAACTACAAATTTCACCAATTCCATCGGAAAACAGAGACATCGCTAATGGAGGATTCCAGCAATGATGAACTGATATTGGGGCAGATGTATTAAGCCTGGAGAAGAGATAAACTGGAGATAAAGTGGAGATAACTTGGAAGAGATAACGCACCAGCCAATCAGCTGTGTTTGAAATATCACAGTTGGGATCTGATTGGCTGGTGCATTATCTCCTTTCACTTTATCTCCAGTTTATCTCTTCACGAGGCTTAATACATCTGCCCCACTGTGTGATGATAATGAGAAGGATGTATGCACTGATGAGAGTGAGGATTAGGATGGCGAATGATGACATCAGTCAATCTGTAGCTTTTTGTGGGGGCCCAAACGAACCAGTCATTTCAGTCACAGGTGTGGCAGTCCCTTTGACTGAAATGACTTGTTTGTGTTTAAGTGTGCAATGTGCATGTCCTTTTTTTTTACAAGCAAAGGGTGGGTGGGCCCAGAGACAATTACACCTTGTGCCCAGTGGTATAACTAGATACATGTGTGCCCCATAGCAAAAGTTTGTAAGAGCCCCTATTTATCACCTAATGCTGAAAAGTGTATACAGCATATGATACTTTGATAGGCAAAGTGGGCCCCTCTCAGCTTTGGGCCCCATAGCAGCTGCACCCCCTGCACCAATGGTAGTTACGCCCTTGCTTGTGCCTCTTATTTTTTCTTTATATTCTGGGGGAAATTTACTAAAGGAAATTTGTAAAAAAATAGGTGTATTTGTATCCAGAAATACACTTATTTTTGAGATTTACTATCCCGAAAATACGGCAATTCGTATTCGTATTGATGTGCTATCAATATGACTACGAATTGCCGTATTTTCAGGATAGTAAATGTCAAAATTAAGTGTATTTCTGGATACAAATACACCTATTTTTTAAAAATTTTCTTTAGTAAATTTCCCCCTCTACTTCTTTTCTGACAGTATCTCATGGTGTATTGGGGTGCAGTGCACACAAACAATAATAATAATAAAAAAAAAATATATATATATATATATATATATATAACAAAGAAATACCAGCGCAAACAGTCCTCTGATAATCAATGGATTAAGTGGTGTCTTGATGTGTGCCGCTTTTTTGGAGATCCTCACCAAAGGATCCAATACAGTACTTGTGGAAGAAAGGAAAAAAAGCGCACTGGTGAGTATAATGAATGTATAAATTTACTCATGTACATATGCTCACATACATCAAGGTTTAGAACAATCAGCTTGCCAGCAAAAACGGGGTACATCAACCGATAGGATGGAACAGGTGGGGGACGTCAGATGGTATCAGGAAAGCTTCCAAGGCAGACCGCTCTCACCGCCGCACTTGTAAGCTTGTATCCAGGGACGTCACACCACAGAACTTCGGGACCTCTCACTCGTGTGCTGGAAGCAGATAGCCAGAGACGTCAGGTCACGTCAGGAGTCTAAGCCACGCCCAACGCGTTTCATCACCGTTGGACTTCGTCACTCCCCCTGACGAGGGGGGAAGCTGTCCCCGGGTGCTGTGAGGAGGGGGGTCCCTGCTGCTGCTGAGGGGAGGGGTACCTGTCAGCCTGATGTCGGAGCCGGAGGGGATGATGTGCGCCGCCACCGCTGCTGCTGTACCTCCCCCCGCAGCTGCTGCTGTACCTTCTCCCGAAGCCGCAAAGTTTCTGCGGCGAATGGACAGTCAGCATCGGGGGTCCCTCCGGAGCATGTAAACTAGTACCCTCAGCAGCTCCAGGGACCCCCCTCTTCCCGCAGCACCTGGGGACAGCTCCCACAGCACTGCACGCTGTGGACCCGCAGTGGGACCATTTATACCGGCCTTTACATGGGTCCTATGTGGGTTCTACCCAGGACAGGACCTAGGTAGAGGACCCGTGTAAATGGACACGGATATACCCCATTTACACTGCCGATGATCTGTGTCTGTCCCGCCTCTGACCCGGATTTTTCGGTGGTGTGAAAGGGGTATAATTCTGAAGTCATCCTGAAACTTCCAATCACTGCGCTGCTCTGCACATATATTTCAGCAGTCTAGGACTGCTAATCAGTCAGTGCAATGTTGTCCATTAGGTTGCAGCTCTTAGCTCTATTAAAGGCAATTACTGCAGTAGCTCACCCTGCTGCAGCCTTACTTCCCAGGTGTCTTGCTACACGCATCATCCCTAATGACTTTGCTGGTCGTTTACTGCCCAGGAATAGTATTGCTCACGGACTCAAAACTACCATCACTGGATCCGAGGCTGACATTAGGCATTCACCCCAAAGGTGGGTGTCCGATGTCTCCGTACCCATGGTGGTCCTCACCTGTGACAACCTCAAGTGATCCCGGCATACATTACTGCAGCGACCCTACTCAGCAATCATCGTCATCATTATCTTCATTATTATCTTCATTATCATCATCATCTTCTTCGTCATTATCTTTATTATCATCCTCATCTTTATCCTCTTCGTCTTCATTGGGCCACGTCTTGCAAATCATTACTATGCCACTTAGCTCAGAAACTCTTGCTCCCCACGTGGGAAACCTATACTGCCACTAATCTATGCAGCACAGTTATATCAAAGAACCCAGCTTCCGCTTCTCTCCAGCGACTCCCACACAAGACCTGCAAAACGTGACAGTTTCCACTGACTCCATGGATCCAGCCAGGACCAGGGTCTTGGCCCGGTACAACTGACGGCCCGGCTAGACCAGCTGGAGGCCTCTTAGGGACAAGTTTCCGTGCCTTGCAGAAACTGTCAACGCAGCTAGATGCTATCCAAACCACTTTGCAAAGGGGTCAAGGAGCATCAGTTGCTCCCGTTCAGCCAGCCAATCCAGTACCAACCACCACTGCTCATTTACAGTTACCCACTCCAGCCAAGTTTGATGGTACTCCAAAAGACTGCTGGGGTTCATTAACCAATGTGAGATTCATTTTGAACTACAGTCTAGCTATTTTCCCACCGATCGCACTAAAGTAGCATATGTGATTTCGTTCTTATCCGGATCTGCATTAAATTGGGCATTCCCCTTATGTGAAAAGGCGGATCCTCTGTTGACGGATTATCAACGTTTTATCTCTGCATTTAAGCTCATCTTTGATGAACCTGGGCGAATCACCTCGGCCACTACTGAGATTCTTCGCTTATGCCAGGGAAACAAATCAGTAGGCCAATATTTGGTCCAATTTAAAATACTGGCTTCAGAATTGGCCTGGAACGAAGAGGCTCTTCTTACAGCCTTTATGAACTGGCGGCCGGAGACTTACCCACAAAGCTCGAAGAGCTAATCTCTTTATGCACCAAAATCGATCTGCGGGAGAGAGCTCAAGAAAGAACATCTTCACCATCACCACCTGGTGAGGAGCCCATGCAGATAAATCGGTTCAAGTTAACCCCTGAAGAGCGTATATGTCGTCATTCCGAACAGCTCTGCTTATATCGCACAGATCCTACTCATGACGTCAAAACATGTCCAAAGAAAACGGGAAATGCCTGCAAATGAGGGGGCAGGTTAGGGGTAGTGACATCCTCTCCAAAGTTTCAAGACTGCATTCTTCAAGTAGCACTGTAAGTCGAACAAGAGTACAAACAACTGCCCGCTCTCCTAGACTCAGGAGCAGTGGAGACCTTTGTGGTACCCCTTGTATGCCCACAGGAGATCTCCCAATTGCAGCCAATGCTGCCAGAACAGATTATTTCCCCTGTCAGCAGGGCTGTGAGGGGTTAACAGACAGGAAGCTGAGAGGTCAGAGGTGATCCCAGCAGAAGTGTGCAGAGCGGACGTAGGAGAAAGCCCTGTGAAGGAGAGCAGCAGTGTGGAGACGCAGAGTCCAGTGTGAACCCAGTGTCAGAGAGAAAAGGAGTGTGAGAGAAAGGTGAAGAAGGTTGCTGTCCCAAGTGAGGAGAAACAGGAAGAGAGAGAGGGAGCACACTGGAGCACCCAGCAGAGGAGCCAGCAACACCAAAGGTACTGATTCCGTCTCCCTGTGACAGCATCTGCACCCTTGTAGTACCCAGGAGGGTCATCCCATACCACCTGTTTACAACCCACATACAGAGAGGGTTTGTTGCTTCAGCCACAGCATTAGCTGCTTGTCAAGAATAGGGGAACCCTAGAGCCAGAGCGGGGACAGCACCTATGAGACTCTCACTGTCAAAGCCGGCCATGTACTGAGGCTATGTCTGCAGCCTGTTGTGCAGCTACCAACAGGAGGTTACCCCAAGACAGGTAATCTGCCTGCCCCTCTGTTCAGAGGACTGTTTTACATTAGTGTGCACACTATTATAGGGACTGTATACATGTGAGGACCTGTCGACGAGGGACCATTGTTTTGAGCAGTGACTGGTTATCCGTGACAGTGTATATTGTTTGTTGCTAATAATTTGCATTAAGTTCTGTGAAGTGTTGAAATGTATTGCCGATTAGAGAGTGAAGATAGATAGAAATAAGTAACGTCACCTGGCGGATGTCAGTTAGAACCGCCATAGTCTATTTGAGGTTAGCATACTGGAGTGATTATTGTTTTATTTGATGCTTTATGGTGAATGTATTTCTTATTGTCATTTGCTATTGAAACTTTACAGTGACCAATCAGTGTGTTTTTAGTAAAATAAATTACTGTCGCTGCTACCTGTTAGTTGTGTTGCTTTTGTGGGTTTCCTTGGGTTGTACCATTACCTGACACAAATTCTTCCAGAGAAGAGGTCCGAAGCTGCCAAAGCCGTCAAGTCCAGAATCAGGTACACCATCTTGCACCACACAGTACAGAGGCACTGTCACACTTGGCGTCTACGAACAGGATTGCAAAAGACCCCTGTGAACGGCAAGATGTGGCAATCACAGTACGCAGAACCCCAGGAGATGCAAAGAACCACCATTCCACAAGCCAAAACCAGTCAGGAACCAATCGTGGCCATAGCCTGTGCATTACTCGAAGTAATGAAGGTGATCCGCGAAATGCGTCAAGTATGGGCGGAGGATGAACAGGAAAGACAGCGACGTGAATGTAGCGGAAGGCGCAAACAGCAGCGGAATCCCCATGGAGGTCAGGACAACTACCCACTCACCGAACCAATGTATGCCCACAGACCGTGAGAAGACACGGGAGAGGAGGTCCACCGGCAGTGTTCCAGAACACGACGAGAGCGTCTGGTGTAACGCAGATGACCGATAGGCTGCGAACTGGCCCAAGAAGACTTACAGGTCGTGTCCTATGGTTTGACGTACCACACGGGTATGGCTTCATTAAGCGTGCAGATACCGGGCGTAGTGTGTACGTCCATTACATCACCATCCAGCATGCCGACTCTCAAAACTGCATCCAGAGCCTGAGCGATGGTGAGGTAGTCGAATTTGAACTGGTGAATGGGAGGAGGGGCATCAAGGCCGCCAAAGTGACTGGGCCGAATGGAACACCGGTGCTGCGCAACAGACACGCCCCAGAACAGCATTGGCATTACCCACACCGTAAAGAGCCTCCACCTTTCCACCAATACAGCGGAAGTAGAGCTGAACCGAGAGAGGTCAAGCAGGAAAATGAAAGGGTGAACACCAATCCTCCTCGACCAGGACAGAAGCCCCGTCCACCAAAACCTGACATCACGAGGTCAAGCGAGAAACCAGTCGTGTGGAGTGAGGCAGTCAATCAGAATCGGCAAGAAGCGACCAGGCCTCAACTTCCGGAGCCTACGCGGGAGTATGTGCCCAGGATGGACGATGCCGATAACCGAGCGGCAAACCTAGGGCCAAGAAATGCAAGAATGGCTGAACCAGAGAGAAACCCCAAATTTGTGGTCCATATGGCCGTGACAGAGACCGTGGAGCCATCAGAAGTGGAACCAGCTATACCAAACCCAAGGCCAAGATAGAAACAGCAGAGAGAGATGAGAAGGCCGAGACCTGTTTCATCAATGGGAAGCCTATAACGAACAGCGAATACACGACCATCTCCGGGGAAGAGTTTGCCTTCCAGATACAGCAAGATGCGCTTGAGTGCCGGTCATATGCCGTGAGAGTGGGCGCCATCCAGTTACAGCAGTGAAGCACCTGGACCACAGAGGGATGGGAGTCCTGTGGCGGAGGGATGGTTGACCCGGGGAGCCTACATTCGATAATCAGGTGATAGGGAGGTAGTGATGCATATTTGTTTTTGAATGTTTGTATAGTCACCTGTTCACTTTTTCACTGTGCAAATATTTTGAAATGGACATTGAAAGACTTTGTTCAGGATTTAATTCCCCTGGTTGGTTGCCTGGGGACAGGCAAAATTCTAGCAGGGGGGTATGTGGTACCCTGCTCCAGGGGGTACCCCTTGTATGCCCACAGGAGATCTCCCAATGCTGCCAGAACAGATTATTTCTCCTGTCAGCAGGGCTGTGAGGGGTTAACAGACTCAGCTAGTGTCCCAGCTCCTCTGCACGTGTGACAGGAAGCTGAGAGGTCAGAGGTGATCCCAGCAGAAGTGTGCAGAGAAGACGTAGGAGAAAGTCGTGTGAAGGAGAGAAGCAGTGTGGAGACGCAGAGCCCAGTGTGTCAGAGAGGACTGTTTTACATTAGTGTGCACACTATTATAGGGACTGTATACATGTGAGGACCTGTTGACAAGGGACCATTGTTTTGAGCAGTGACTGGTTATCCGTGACAGTGTATATTGTTTGTTGCTAATAATTTGCATTAAGTTCTGTGAAGTGTTGAAATTGATTGCCGATTAGAGAGTAAAGATAGAAATAAGTAACGTCACCTGGCGGATGTCAGTTAGAACCGCCATAGTCTATTTGAGGTTAGCATACTGGAGTTATTGTTTTATTTGATGCTTTATGGTGAATGTATTTCTTATTGTCATTTGCTACTGAAACTTTACAGCGACCAATCAGTGTGTTTTTAGTAAAATAAATTACTGTCGCTGCTAACTGTTAGTTGTGTTGCTTTTGTGGGTCTCCTTGGGTTGTGCCATTCCCTGCCACAAATTCTTCCAGAGAAGAGGTCCGAAGCTGCCGAAGCCGTCAAGTCCAGAATCAGGTACGCCATCTTGCACCACACAGTACAGGGGCACTGTCACACCTTTATCACTTTGGGCACAGTCCAATGGTGGCATCTTCCTACTGTGCTGCTTAAACATCCTGTCTACCTCACAGCAGTCGATGGCAGTAGAATATTGGGAGGAACCGTCACTCTCCAAACTCAACCACTGGTTTTGCGGATAGGAGCACTCCAATTTGAAAAAAAATCTATTTTTTATCTTTCCAAATCTTCGCATTCCTTAGTTCTGGGCCATGGCTACGTAAACATAACCCTAGGATCGACTGGGTCTCATCTCAAATCCAAGCCTGGGGACCGTCCTCTACTCAGACCTGCTTACAAACTGTGATACCCACATGTCAGCTCACAGTTCAAACTCAAGAAGGGTTACCAATTCAATACTAGGAGTTCATAGATGTTTTCAGCAAAGTGGCTACTGAGGCACTACCTCCTCATCATCCTTGGGATTGCCCTATAGATCTTATCCCAGTGAAGAATCCACCTAGGGGCCGTACCTACCCACTATCCCTACTGACCTCAGGCCATGACCGAATATATCCAAGAAAATTTAGCCAAAGGGTTCATTCATCCTTCCTCCTCACCAGCAGGAGCAGTTTTTTCTTCGTTACAAAAAAAAAAGATGGAGGATTAACACCGTGCATAGATTATTAACGAAATCACTATCAAAATTACCCTCTCTCTCTTATTACAGAACTTTAGATAGAGTAAGTGGCGCCACCATCTTCACCAAACTTGACCTTCGTGGGGCATACAACCTCCTTTTTTAAAGAGGACCACCAAAATTCCTGGAAAGGAATTCATACGTTTTTTGGATCCCAGGATGGCCTGAGAATTTGGAGTCATGAGCCCAACGTATTATCCCTTTCCTTAATGCAGAGCTCACAAATGTCTTCCCCGGTGGAATTCAAGGTTTAACTTCTGTTAAAACGAATGCAAGAGGATTGATTATGGGATTCCCATATTAGACTCGTCTCCTATCTCCCATGATCTGGAGAGAGCATCTTCTTTGCAATTTTTCACTCCTGGGCAAATTATCATTTAAAATTAAATCTGCAAAATAATTAGGCCCACCTGGCCTAACGTGGATTGAGACATTGAGCATTCTTTAGATATAAGAGATTTTTATGATCCGTAATGATGTTTACAATATGGATTGCGCCTTCGAGTAAATAGCGCCATTCTTCAAGAGCCATCTTAATTGCTAATAACTCCTGGGGCGAAATGTAATAGGGTGCGTTTTTTTTGTCAGAGAAAAATCGCACCATTTCGCACATTAAAAAATATCATTTTTTGCCGCTAATTCGTATATGTAATGAGATGCGAATTTGCGGCTAAAAAGTGCGATAGGGTGGGATTTACGGCGATTTTAACACATGAAAATGTGCGCATTTTCAGTCATGAAAATGTGCGCATTTTCAAATATGCTATTTTGTGTTAAAAAAAAAATCGGAAAAAAACGGCGTGGGGTCCCCCCTCCTGAGCATAACCAGCCCCGGGCTGAAAGAGCTGGTCCTGGTTTCATAAAATCACAGAAACAAGCAAGTCAGGGTTCTGTGGATTTTATAAAACCAGCACCAGGCTCAAGGGCCGGTCCTGGTTCCCAAAATACGGGGGACAAAATGAGTAGGGGTCCCCCCGTATTTCAAGAACCAGCACCGGGCCCAACCAGCCAGCAGGGTAATGCCACAGCCGGGGGGAGACTTTTTATACAAGTCCCCCCGGCCAAAGCATTCACCCCCTGACCGGTCAGCATGGGCAGGGGTCCTGGGGAAGTGGGGACCCCCCCAAAGAAGGGCCCCCCCCTCCAGAACTTACCTGCCCATGCTGAAGCCTGGGGCTGTCCTCGATGCCCTGATGATTGTGTAAAAAAATAGATGAAAAACGATTATCTTATACCGTGGAACTATGAGTCCCAGCAAGCCTCCCCCACATGCTGGGACTTGGAGAACCACAAGTCCCAGCATGTGGGGCATTAAAGGGCCCGCTGACACTTGTAGTTCCACAGTAAAAGAAATAGTTAAATAAACACACTGACACCCATTTAAAATAAAACTTTAATACATACAAAGCCCATACAAACTGATACTTACCTATCTTGAGCCCGTAGGTAGGTCCCAGGGTCTTGATCCGGTGCCTTGTCCTGGTCCGGATCTATGTCTGCATTCTTCTCCATGTCCATGGAAGGTCTGAAGTCTTGATCCGAAGTAGTCCTGGACTTCTGTCACCTTCTGTGACACGCCGGCATCTCCATCGGCTCCCCGCATCGGACTGTCAGGCGCAGAGATGTTTCATCTTCCGCGCCTCTGCATAGAATGATTCTATTGGCCGCCAGGCGGCCAATCAGGAGCTGAGAAAGTCGAGTTGCAGTAGAGATGATTTTTTCTAAGGCATGCCAGAACTTCTCGGACTATGGCCCTTATTCTGATCGGTGCGTACTTTCCCGAATTATTTCGGTGCGGTCCGCACGCCACGCTGTGCGGTGGCGTACGGCTAACGTCCGTAGAAACGCCCACGGGTCCTCCGCATTCGGACGGACTCACTCTTTAAGAACAGGGCGTGTGTACGGACGACATACAAACCGTGCGTGTGCGGTGGAAACGTACAGATTCTTGCACGGTCTTCCCGCACAAGCACGGTCTTACCGCGTCAGAACGTACGGGAAGCTGTCCGTACGCCCCGATGCGGAGTATTTACGCTCAATCCCACACTTTTTTACTGAGTACACACAGCGATCACATGACCCACTTAGGCAATTAGGCAACCTCCTGAAAAAGGGATTGTTCTCAATTTCAATCAATTAAATGCTCATCTATACTGACCCACATTCCTACTACATTCATGACACACATTAACCCTTACAGCATGTGACCCTAACATACATCTATATACACTATGTACATTTTGCTTATTTTAAAGATTTTAAACAAGTTACACATATACTTTAGCATGTTAGAAAAAAACACTGACAACTTTGAACTTTAAATAACTATTTATTAGAAAACAACTGTCCACAAAAACATAATTAATTATCGCCATCAATGATGCGGTCCATTTCCGCCAACATCTGGCGCATCAGGCCTCGCAGTCTAAGGAGGGCCCCACGGCGACCCTCCTCTGCTTGGGCAGGCTCATCTGTGGAGGAAATTCAAATTGAAAAATGACTAATGATATTCATGCATACATTTAACATAGTCAAACCTACATTTTAAACATGCACCGTGACAGGTGTGTGTGTGTGTGTGTGTGTATATATATATATATATATATATATATATATATATACACACACATATATAACTATATATATGAGACATACACCTATACATACATGCATACATACTACATGGAAAGCCTGATTTTGGCCCTCTACCCTTTACTCTGTCGAACACCTCACAGTCATACTGCTCCTTCTCAATCCAAACCCACCCATGACTAAGCTCTGAGAAGCATGTCACGCGCTGCACCAATCACAATTCGGCAAACAAAGTTCAGTGTATGTTATATGATGGAGCCTGGCAGGGGAGTTACACAACTCTCAGGAATGCTCAGTACATTTGTGCAATCAAGCATGGCTTGCCTGCTGATGGTCTGCTCCAGAAATCATTGTCAGAATGCCAGTTAGGGGAAGCTGCAGCACCAACCCACTCCCATGCTCAAAAGCATTACTAAGACCAAATCAACACACAATTATGGTGCAAAACATACATGCAGACCGCAGGGGGTGGTTAGCTAGAGGAGGGCCCAGGGGCACTGACCACTTGTTAGTCCAGTCTAAGCCACGCCTGTCCATACTCCATTTATGCCATACTGAATCTAGTTTAGAAAGATCATTCGCCAGTAAACTCTACTCACCTATATGAGGCTACAGATTGTATGCTTGCAGCAGGGACATGAAACACTTACATTAGCAAGTCATCCCTTTCTTCCAGGATACAGATTAACTACACAGGTTCAGTGGCACTTAAAATCGATATGAAAGACATCCTCACAACCTGTGACATTAATATGTGTCCTGGATGAAAGGGATGGTTTGCCCACCCTATCTAACCCCAAAGTGTGTCTGTTGCTATCCCGTTTGTTTTGTCACTTTATAGTATTGTAAAAATCAATTGAATCACCAGTGCTACATAGCAAATAGTAAATGCCAAACGGATAAATGAATCCTTATGTATACATACCAATTCTGGCCGCCTGGACGACCTCACAGGCCTCCACCTCCTCCTCAGGGGCCTCCAATGCTCCCACCTCGTCCTCGCCTTGGATGACCTCCTCCTCGGGTGGCAGCGCCTCCACAGTCCACCCCTCCTCATCCTCCACTTCTTGGGCCCCCTCCTCCGGCCTCCCTTCCTGAGGAAGCTCCTCCAGGGCCACCTCTGCCTCCTCCTCCTCCACTTCCTGGGCCACCTCCTCCGGGCTCCCTTCCTGCGGAAGCTCCTCCTGGGCCACCTCTGCCTCCTCCCGGGCCTGTCTTGCTCGATCACGTGCTGTGTATGGGAAAAATCTAAAAAGTGTCAATTAGTGGTAATTACTATTAAGCCTTATCAAGCTATAAATGCAAAGGTTATAAGTACAGATAATTGTAAAGGCAAACAGCTCCTTAGTGGCCTTTACAAAACACAGCCTGTAACATGGCAGGTATGCTGTGACATTTGGGCCATTGTAAGCATCACAAGCATTAATCCTCCCCAATAACATATTTTATGACCATTACAGGGTGTCAAACAGGAAGTAGCACTCATATATTGTATGCCATGTTTAACTCATGATCAGGCTGGTGACCTTAGTGGATTAAATAATTTCAGGTAAGCAATCATGTCCAAATCCCCATTTACTGTCGAAATACTCACATCTAGCAATGCTGGCCCTTATTTGTTGCAGCTTGTCTGGCTCCCTGCGCCTCAGGTCGGACCACCGCCGCTCCAGCTGAGCGATGGTCCGCCGCACCTGGGTGCGTGCGAATATACGGCGGCGGGCCACCGCATAGGCATTGCGTTTTTGCCTATTGGTAATAAATGGGCCCGTCCGCCCCAGCCTGGTCTCCATAACGGAGACCAGTGTTCTCAGCTCCGCTGGTGAGAATGGGGCTGCTCTCCCATAGGCCGCCATCTTAGCAATGGCACAAATCAAACAATCATGTGCTGTCATTGGTTGATCAGAGTGATATTTGGTATTAACTTTATTGTTCATTTTTACACTAACAGCGTGTATGTGCCCGAACAGACGGCTAACCCATTGCATCGCACACCCATCCTAAACAAACAGTGTAAAATAAGATGGAAACACATTATATATAATCTATAACATTCACCAAACATGGGTATAAGCAACAGGTGAAATAGTCTGCATCACTAGACACTTACACCTAACTCCACAAGGTACTAAACAGCTATTTTATAATGAAAGGTATGCAGCAGAAACATAGCAAATAGTGGCAGACCTTTTCCAAAAATTAGGCCATGCTGCCATGTGTACACTTACCTTCTACTGGCCCCTACTACAGAGGTGGAATGAAAAGTAGCTAGCATCCAGCCTGAATTTGGAGTGCTTTCACATGTGATTTGGATGCTAGCACTGATTACTTGTGGCTAAGTGGTGGACTGGATTTACATATGGAATGGGTAGTGTCAGTTGTACTACATACCAAACAAGTGCACAGTACAGATGTACATTCAAATATACATTTCATGTGTGCCCTCAGTTTTATTTTGTCATTGGTGTTGGAATCTGCATTTAGCTACTAAATCAGACTTACTCAGTTTGCCAGGTTTTTGAGAAATATTTTTCCACACCAAGGGGCGTCCCGTATGCGCCGCACGGTTGACGCTGGCGTACGGAACGCGGCCGTACGGAACGCAGGTTGCAGCTGATTAACGCCAATTACAGAAATAGTATTTAAAGTGGTCCTAGAAAGGCAAACAGTTGTTGCAAACATGGCTGGCTCAGAGTCAGAGGAAGAACAGGTGGTGCAGAATCTCTTGTCCCGCATGGAGGCCAACACCACCTATGTCCCCCTCAACCCAGAGCAGCCAGATGGGCCATCAACATCAGGCCAATCAGCAGCTGGCCCATCCTCAGCATCAGCAGAATCATTGGGAACACAGCATGTGGCTTCCCAACAGAGTAGCCAGCCCAGCACTTCAAGTACAGCAACCGGTGGCCGTGGCAGTGCCAGTGGCAGTGGCGGTGCCAGTGGCCGTGCCCGTGGCCGCAGTCGGGCAACAGAGGAACCAACCACAAGAAACATGGCACGTGATTTGATAGAGTGCCCAGCGGTAAAGTTGACACACACAAGGAGATGGAAGATCTGGGAGGAGATAACGGCGGAGATTAATGCAGTGGCTCCACAAGTTCGTGAGGCGGAGCACGTTAAGAAGAGGCAAGTACATGTGTGTTACATTTGAGCAGTACAAGTCCAGTAATGTTTACATTAAATATTAGATGGAGTTGGTCAATGGGTGGTCACGTTGCTTGGAGGCACAGACATGTTTGCCATGACATTGAATTAATAGTTATTGGAGGGTGACTGTTGTTGTATCTTCTAAGGGTTGGTTTTAAAAATGAATATAATGTAAGTTTGGTGTCAGTAGGCACATGTTGTATTATGTTTCAGATTGCAATGGGTGCTACAGCAAACATGAGGAGTTACATGTATTAATATGTACACTTTGATTGCAGGTGGCACGACTTCAAAGGAAACCTCAAGAAGAAATTGACCCAGCGGTGGGAACACAGCCACACCTCTGGGGCTGGCCCCATGCCTGGCAAGCTGAAGCTCACCCCCCCTGGAAGAGATGGCACAGTGCTGCATTGCAGTGGAGGAGGTCCGGGGGGTGAGCACCATAGACAGCGAGTCCCCAGCGGAAGTGATGGCTTCTACGCTTGAAGGTAATTATTTGCCAGGCCATAAGTAGATGTTTTGAATTTGGCATGGAATGTGTGGTAATTGGTATTTTCTCGTTCAACAGCATCCCCACCGCTTGGTCAAGATTCTCTTGAGGAGGTTGTGGAGTCTGTGCCACCTGGCCCCAGTAGCAGGCCCGTGCAGCAGCAGCCGGAAATGTCCGCGGCTGAATTGTCCACGTGGGGCCGTGTGCTAGAAAGTATTGTGCAGCAGGGAGACTCGGCATCAGAGCGGGTGCGTAGGGCCGAGGAGGTGCTGCAGGGTTTGACCACCAGCCACCAGAGTATTGCTGCGAGCCTGCAGGCTATGAGTGCCAGCCAGCAAGCTATGAGTGCCAGCCAGCAAGCTATTGCTGCTAGCCTGCAGGTGCTGGCTGATCAAGCCCTGCGGCAAAATGAACTCCTCCTCCGCCATAATGAACTTATGGTGGAGCTAGTTACCACCAATAGGGTCCTAATGTCACCCGCTTCTGGTGCATTACCACCATCATCACTCTCTGCTGCCAGAGGGGGAAGAACATCCACCCCCTCCCCAGCATGTGCTCCACGTGACCCACCATCTGACTGTGGCCGTGGGCGAGGCCGAAGAGCTGCTGCACGTGGCAAGGAGCCTGCCAGGGGCAAACGTGCCCGCAAATGAACTTGTGTCCCCATTAATCTCCACCGTTATGTCTTCCCAAATCTTCCATTGAGCTGTGTGTGTCAGCATCCTGTGTCAAAATCCGTGCCGAGGGTCACCACATTTGCCCACGGTTCAAATGTCATGTTTGGTTCCCCTGTTGCCCTGTTTCGGCTAGCATTACTGTGTGCTGTACTTGAAGTGTTGGTGCTGTACTTTTGTTGTGAAGCCACCTGATGTGTTCCTAATGATTCTGCTGTGGCTATTTATTATATATTATTTACTTTTAGTCCTGTTATGGTACCATTTGTTTTGTGATGTTTTTGACAGTTTCTTTAATAAATGTTATTTTGGCCCCACAAATGTCTGTATTAATTGATACACGCAGAAGTGACATGTGTATTAGTATTATTAATATTAAGTTGTGTTGATTATTTGCTGTGTAAAAGTGTGTGACAAGTGCAGCATGTAATGTTCCCTTTAAGCTGCAATGCTTCCAATTGTAGCAGTGAGAAGCGTGTAATTAACAAGTAATGAGTAAAGTAGGTGATTGTATTGTGTTCAGCTGACATTGGTTGAGGTGCGTCCGTCCTGATTAGGCGTTCCGATTGCCTAGCGCATGACCGAGTGGTGTCCGCAAAGCAATACTAGCCTTTTGGACACCGCACATTTCTACCCTTTTTGTTCGCGTGCATTCGGCGTGCTGTCCGAATGCACGCCTACCAAAATATGTGTACTCCCCCGTGTCCGCCCATGTTTCCGCCCAGTTTAGCCCACTTTGAAACTACGCCCCTGTGTCATTCCGCATGACGCCCATAACACACCCATATTGGCCGAATGATTGCGGTGCACATTTCTGTACAGTATTAGTGAGAACAAGTACGGAGACCATACGTGGCACATGCGCATAGCGTTCCCCACGCATGCGCAGACGGCTAAAAAACGCGATCCGAAAGAATTCGGGAAAGTATGCACCGATCAGAATAAGGGCCTATGTCCCTGTGCTTCTGTAAGGAATTGAGATAAATTAAAATGTCATACGAATACACTACGACAGGGGTTCCCAATCTTTTTCGAATCACGGCACCCTAGAGTATCAGAACTTTTTCACGGCACCCCTAGGCCCAAAACAATATATATAAAATTAAATATATTCTGTTTATATGCGCATCTTAGGTTCCGTTATGTGATAAAGGGCAGGAATTGCTTCTGTGTGTACACATATTTTATGATTGGCAGCCAACAGCACTGGTTTTGTCCATAAATAATTGATAATAAATAATTTGAATTGGTCCTGGATGTCCAACCCGAGGCACCCCTGCAAGTGTCCCGAGGCACCCCAGGGAGCCGCGGCACACAGTTTGGGAACCACTGCACTACGATATGCTGATATTGAAGATCCCGAAACAGTTGGTTCATGAAGGACTGGAAAAACCACTGGGGCAATGCTTAAATCAAAAGGCATGACGAGATATTCATAGTGCCCATCTCTGGTGTGGGCTGTGTGCCGGCGGTTCACCGTCTGGCGGGTGGGATACTCACTAATACTACTTTCAGACCGCAAACCCGGGTCCAACCCTGTATTTTGAACATGGGTCCATCCCTGCTGCGACCTGTGTCATACCACGTTCTCATTGCCGCCCCTACAAAAACCTGGGTTTTTGTTGCTGGGTTTTTGGTGGGGCACAGAGCATCTCAGCTCTACGGACCCCATTCATACCGCACCTTAGACCCGGGAAATTCCCGTGTTTGCCCCGTTCACATTGCTTCCCCTGGTCTGCCTGCTAACAAGTGTGTGGAATCTTAGAGCAGCTTTGATTGGCAGTTGAAAAAGTATCTTTGATTGGCTGTTTAAAAAGCAGTTTTGAGCAATGCAATGAGCTTGCTTTTTTGCATCTTGTGAGAAAAACCCGGGTCTAGCCACACTGCCACACACCCGGGTATTCCCAGGAAAAACCCTGCAAAAACCCTGTGTGTAGTTCCTGGGGCATTACACCCGGGAAATTCACTATCACCCGTTCACACTGAGACAGGACATGGGAAATTACTGCTTGCCCTGCCAAAAATCCAGGTTTTTGTGGCAGTAAGAACGGAGTATCAGACTCCTTTTTGATACCTTTCACACTGCTTGTTTTTCCGGGCTCTGGCCACTGACCTCATGAAAGGAGAAAGAGGAGCTGCGTTTGATGAATTCATTGTTGAATAACCTGGGTAGGGAGCTTTCAGACTGCACCCCAACCCATGTTAGAGCCGTGTTCAACCATGGTCAAGACCAGGGTTGAAATGCAGTGTTACTCAACACAGGAATTTTCACAGTGGCGCTTTCACACCGCACCTCAACCCGGGTTGGAGACACAAGGACACGGCAATAACCCGGGTCCAGAGTGTGGTCTGGAAATGGTATTAGGGAGAGAGGGAACAGGCTGCTGCTGCAGCTGCTTCTCTCCTCAGTTCAGCACACAAAACTGAGCGGCGTGTGCTGAGTGGGGGAGAGAGGCTGTGCTGCTGCGGCAGCCTGTCCTCTGTATTCCCACTGCCTGGCTTCCTGCAGAGACCGGGACGCAGGTGAAAAGTACCCTCCCCTCCTCTTGACGGCCCTGTGTATGGATTCTACATGGCATTGGCGTCACCTCCTCTACTTCTCAGAATAGGCCCTTGAGCATTTTTATCTCCAGGCTCATTAGGCCCTTAATCTGTCCCTTGTTACGTCTAACATTACAGTGCAGCCCCCTCGACTCCTTCATTTAGGAATTGGAACATTTGGTGACTTTCTTCTCTGTGATAAACCCAGAAAGGAGATACTGATGACCACATCATGGAATGGGTTTTGTTGACGCTTATATCCCCACCACCAAGGTCACACATCTGACATAACCTAATAATCTCCCAACATGACCTATTCCAGGAGGGACATTGGACTTCCCTCTTAATTAATCATTTCTGTCACCTGTTTTGAACAGGTTAAGTGATAAAAAGAAATGTGGGTACTTGTTTCCTAGCACGGCGCCCATCGCATCGCATTCCATAAGGCATATGATGGTATGCGATGTGTTTCACCGCAGGTGAAGGAAATTATTAATTAATAGGAAAGTCCAGGAACAGAGCATTTTGTCTCTCCGGGAGAGGGTAATGTTGGGAGTTTAGCTTACTAATGCAATTTGCTATTAAGCCCTGCCCCTTAAATGCGACATCTGCGATTTATTTATTATGTCTTAGTTCTACAAGCAGGATGAGGAAATTTGCCTACTCTTTTTGGAAAGCGGGGTACTACCCGAAAAAACAGAGTCATGCGTAAAGTATGCAAGTATGCTCTGTGTAGTCTAATTTCCTCCCAACGCTTCGCAAAAAAGCTGACCCTAGTGCATACCTTCCAACATTTGAAAGTTTGGCATCGGGACCTACCATGCTCAAGGGGTGGAGCTACTGGGGTGGGTGGGCCTAGACTCCGGTAAAGGCAGTGTGGCCTAGCGTCTCAACCCCCGTTTTCAACAATTTTGAAGGGGTGGTGGCTTAAATAGTGGACTGGGTCCTGTGGCTCTTTTCATTTTTTTTTGTATTGTCTTTCAGGGGTGGAGTGTTTTTTTTTAAGAAACCTCCCTTCATGTGCCTCTGACCTGTGTAGGAATACTCCACAAGCACAATGACCATGCAGCACTGGCTCTAATCTCCTAGCTGCAAGCTCCAGCTTTTTCAAGGAGGCCAATTACTGCACATGGCTGCATTCTGCTAGGGTAGTGGGTGTGGGATAAGGCATACTTTCCTGCTTTTGAAAACTAGTTTCAGGGAGATTATAGTTGGTAGTAAAATTTTGCACAGCGCCCCATTGAGGGGACGTGTCATCCTCCACCCAAAGAGCGTGTCTAGTTCCATATATGGAGAGATTGTGAAAAGAGATTGGGAACATGGCACCTAGAAGTGTGGTTGTGCACTGCTACATCTGAGCAGAATCTTTTAAAATTACTTTTATATACAAATGTAGATGAGCCCCGAAGTGCTGGGAAATGGTGCTCATTCCTTTTTTCCCCAAAAAATGTAACAGTGTAATATGGGCTAGGCGAAATGAGGGAGATTGTTAAGCCCCCCCATACATGGTCCGTTTTGTACTTTTAAAGTACACATCGTATCGGATCGCATGCCTTGTGCATGCACTGCGATCTGATACGATGTGTACCTAGTACAAAAAGTATGTGATGCGCAGGAGCACGCATCGCAAAGTACAGAACAGAGCCGGCAAAAACAGAGCGTCTATGGGCTCCTTTAGACTAATGAGGGAGAGAGGGAGATTGATGCTATTTCAGGGACTCTCCTGCAGAATGCAGGTGGGTAGGCAACTATGGGGATAAGGATAGGTACATTAGAAGTAGGGATGGTCATCGGTGCAGTCACCATTGATTGTTGCCATTGATGGCGATTCTGGAACCAGCCATCGATAGTTATAAACTATCTGATGGACAACCATTGATAATTTTAGCTATTGATGGTCATCCATTCTCTTTGACTGACTGCCCAGAATGTGGGGGCAGGGCTTCTCCTTGTCCCGGCATCTTGAAAAAAAAAATGTTTCTGCTATGCCATCGATGCAGGAAAACCATCTGGTTCTCCCCCATTGATGGCTAAAGTATTTGACATCAACCATAAACCTTCAATGATTTTGAATCATCGATGGACAGTGGCCATCCCGAATTAGAAGATGGTGTGGCACCCCACTACAGTGGTGCCCCTAAGCTGCCCATGTGCCATAGCAGGGCTCAACAATTGTGGCTAATGCTGCTGATGGGACGCTATTCTTATTGTCCAGTACTGAGGGGGTTAACCTGGCCATCAAGCGCCCCAGCTCCCTTTCACGTGCAAGGACCGTATCTGGCTCCTGATTGGCCGGCTAGAGAACGCGGAGAAGGGGAGGTCAGAGGTGAAGGAGGATTGCAGAGCTGAGCAGCGTGAAGGAGGAAGCATGCTGAGAAGGGAGAAGCGGAGTGCGGCTAACCTGTGTTGTTGCAGAACGGTGCACAATGGGCGTCTGAAGAGGAGCAGCGTGCAGCCGGAGACAACAGGGAGAAGAGTGGCCTCCATCGCGAAGTCCAGGCTGGTGATTGACGGCGGGTGGAGAGAGAAACGGGTCGCGCCGCTGAGCAGAAGCCGGGTGGAGAAGGAGACGCTGACCGTGCATTGATCCAGGAGGCAGTCACGGGCGGCAGAGCTGCAGGCCTGGATCCAGGCAGAGGAGAAGTGTCACGGCGGGAGTCAAGAGCTGCATGAGAGTCAGGAGAATCGTTACCGGACGGAGTCGGCATCTGTAGCAGACGCAGCAGGTACACTGGGTCCCAACTCCGTTAAGTAGCCTCAAGGCCCGCCAGCATACCCCATTAATGCTGCTTTCCCACTGCCAAGCCGTTTAAAGAACCGGTATTTTTAAACAGTATTTAAAACGGTATTAGCTTTCACATTGCAGTAGATTACCGTTTTAAATACTGTTTAAGTACCATTCACATTGCAGTAATACTGTTTAAACCCCTTGTGTCCCCTGGTATCTGTCCTGCCCCACCTCCCCCCGTACCTGCCAGCTGGTACCCTCGCTTCTCCCCCTGCCCTGGTACCCCCTCCCCCCCTGCCCTGGTACCCCCTCCCCCCCTGCCCTGGTAGCTTGCTCCCCCCCCCTCCCCTGGTACCTTGCACTTGGTACCTTGCATCCGGGCAGCATGGTAGGCAGGGTAGGCAGCAGGGCATAGTCGGCAGGTCCCAGACTGATTGCTGAAAGCATCATGCAGGAGGAGGCTGGTGCACACACAGCGGGGCACTGGGGATCCGAGGCATTGCGTCAGTGCTCAGGAGGAGGACGCGGAGGAAGGTCCATTAGGAGATTGTCATTTCATCAGCGGGGGTCCCTGCCGCGAATGGGAAATAGTGGAGCCGTTCATTAAATATGCACATATATTAATGAACGGCTCCGCTATTTCCCATTCGCGACAGGGACCCCAGCCGATGAAATGGCAATCTCCTAATGGACCTTCCTCCGCATCCTCCTCCTGAGCATTGACGCGCTGCCCGGAACCCCAGTGCCCCCGCTGTCTGTGCACCAGCCTCCTCCTGCATGATGCTTTTAGCAATCAGTCTGGGACCTGCCAACTATGCCCGCTGCCTGCCATGCTGCCCCGCTGCCCGGATGCAAGGTACCAGCTGCAAGCTACCAGGGGAGGGGGGGGGGGAGCAAGCTGGCAGGGGGGAGGGGGGTACCAGGTACCAGGGGAGGGGGTACCAGGGCAAGGGGGGGAAGCGAGGGTACCAGCTGGCAGGTACGGGGGGGGGGGGACGCTAGGGGGGCAAGACAGGTACCAGGGGAGGGGGAAGACTAGTGTAGGATCTTAAATACCATTTAAGAGGCATTCCCACTGCCTAAAAAATGGCTTTGAAACATGTAGGTTTCTGCTTTTTAAACGTGTTGAAATACCGGTTATCTTTAACCTGTAAATCAACTCTGGCGCTTTCCCACTGCAGCCTTAAACGTTTAGAAAGGGGACAAAAAGGCAATATACCGTTTAAGACCTGCAGTGGGAAAGGGGCATAAGCCACCGACGCCCCTGTTCCCTTCTTCCAGCCCCAAAGCAGGACAGTGTGTTATACTCAGGGAGGCAGGCCGCTAAGCCTCCCCTTTGTTAGGCAGAGACTGCCCTATAGCTGCCTCCGCATCAGCCATTCATTGAGGTGGGCCTTGTGCCCTCAGTCACAGCCCCACAGATCCAGGGAAGCCAAAGGGGTTTCACACATCTGGCCAATGAGAGGCCAGTGAGGAGCCTCAGTGTGGTTAGAGAGTATCAGCAGGATACATGACAACATCTCAAGGTTTATGATAGATGAAAAGACTTTACTAACAGTCTACTAACAGACTAACAGTCTACAAGGAGCTGCCCCAGGTAACGGGAGCTTGCTTGTCCCTCATCAGAGGATGTTGTTCACTTCAAGTCTTTTAGAAAGCCACTGCATCACCCGCAGGGAGTCACCCTAGGTAACGGGAACTCGCCTGTACCCCTTTAAAAAGGGGACTGTTAATTCATTCTGGCTAGAATCAAAGTAGTGTGCACACTAAGGCAGGGACCACTCTTCCCCTGAGGATTTATCTTCGTGGGACCTTTCTTTGAACTCAGTGACTGTGTATTGTAGCTGGGACTACAGTGTTAAGATACACTTGTGTAAGGTATAGCGCCATCTGACGAATATTCAGAGGTATTGTAACCTATTTACAGTAGCGTGGCTGAATGCTAGCCCTATTTTTCATTACATCATTTTTCTTAGAGTGTCTTCTTTAATCACGTTCTTTGGTCATTTCTTATTGAGGTCTTTATGACATGTCATTACACATATCATCTGCCCTTGTCTTTTTGAAGTGTTCATTGGCTGCTTAACTAGGACAGCAATGGTTAAATGTATTTTTCTTTCATGTGATGTTTGCATAAAGTCTTTGAAGGTATTGCAGCAATTGCATAACATTTTTCATTAATAAATACTCATTGCTGCTAACCGTGGTTGCCATCTTTTCTTGGTGGGTTTTTCCCGGGGTGTCCCATCTCTTGCCTCTACTAACAAGGGCCGTGAAGAGAGCTGCATTTCTTGCCATTGCCATACTCAGGTACGTGGTGGTATTGACTGCACTCACAGGGGGCACCTGTCACAATGGCCCTGCCCAAGTCGCTCTGTGATATTTGTTGTGCTGCAGTGGGAAGGGGGTGGGTACTGATCCCTGGGCTATCAGCAGGTAGGGCTTCAGACGGCCAATCGCAGACAGTCAGTAGTACAGGAAAAAATATTTTCCTGTCTACAGCCAGGGCCGTTTCTAGACAATTTAGCTCCCAGGGCAAAGAAATAAAAATGCGCCCCCCCCCCCAAATATATAACATGGTACAGAAGAAATTGCGCGCGGCGGAGGCACGCGCGCCAAAATAGGGGGTGTGGTTTATTTGTCGAAAGGGGCGTGGCTTAATATAAGGGGCTTGGTCTAGCAGGACAACAATTACCTTACATCTCACTTTTGCGACCTGCATGACCAGACATTGGTTACCGCAGGAATTGTCATTGTCCTCCCGCACTTAAGTTGGCCAGCTGAAGGCCACACAGTGACCTAGTACACCTCACAGATCAAGGCCAATGACAGCCTACTTAAATCATTATACACTATTTATCCGTGATTCCAATAACACATTACGCAGCACACTGTGATGACAATTACACCTTATGTCGCACACCATGACAACAATTACACATTATGTCGCACACCGTGATGACAATTACACATTATGTCGCACATCATGATGCCCATTAGACCCCACACTGTGATGCCCGTTACACTCCACACTGTGGCCCTTATTCTGGTTGGTGCGGCCAGAGCCGCACACGGGGCTCCGGCCGCACAAACCAATCCCCGCCCACCCTACGGATCGCCACGGCCGTCCGTACACGGACGGCTGGCGATCCGCATAAAAATGGTGGAGGCGTACGCCTCCACCATGGTGGGAGCTGCCCCCTGCATTCGATGGTCGTCGACCATCGAAGGCAGGTCCGCACGCCCCGGCAGCTCCCGCAAGCTGAGACCACACGGACAATCGTCCGTGTGGTAGCTTGTATGGGGGCTGAAAGCTGACATCCGGCGACGTCAGCTTTCCGCCCCCATGAGTTGCGTCATGCCCTCATTACCATGCATACGCCCCGCGTTTGCATGGGAACGCCCATGAAACGCGGGGCGTACACATAGGGAAATGAGGGCATGAAGCCTCTCACGCCCCTATACGCCCCCTTTGCGGCAGACGAAATACGTCTGCGGCGAAGGGGGCTGCACATGCGCAGATTGACCTCTGCGCATGTGCAGAGTAAAAACATCGGCGGTACGGCCGCACGCGGGCCGTACCGCACGAAGCAGAATAAGGGCCAATGATGGCAATTACGCAATACTCCCCACACCGTAACGCCTATTACACATTCGGTACTTGTGTAATATCTGGGCGCCCGATTTTTTTAATTGTATTGCATCGCATCGCATGCAATATAGTGGCATACAATTCATGCGATGCGATTTTTCATTGTAAAGACCCAATTTTTAATTGTATAGTCACCCATGGGTGATTTCATACCCCCACTATCCAACTACGCATGGAGTTGATCTTATATAGTGTGGCGAGCGCAGCGAGGGGACGCAGAATACATGTAAAGTAATCCGCGTCCGCTCGCCACACTACAGTATATAAAATCAACTCCATCCGTAGTTGGATAGTGGGGGTATGAAATCACCCATGGTTGACTATACAATGAAAAATCGGGTCTTTACAATGAAAAATCGCATCGCATCGCATGCCTTAAGTAGTGGCATGCGATGAAAAAAATTGGGCGCCCAGATAATACACAAGTACCACACATTCTGCCCCACGCACCGCTGCCGCCGTTTACTAATATGCCCCCACAGTGCCAGATATGCCCCCACAGTGCCATATATATATATGCCCCCACAGTGGCAGATACGCACCCACATTGCCACACATATGCCCCCACAGTGACAGCTATGCACCCACAGTGCCACACATATGCCCCCAGTGCCAAATATGCCCCCACAGTGCCACAGATATGCCCCCACAGTACCACACATATATGCCCCCACAGTGACAAATATTCCCCCAGTGCCACAGATATGCCCCCACAGTGCCATACATATATGCCCCCACAGTGGCAGATTTGCCCTCACAGTGCCACACATATGCCCCCACAGTGACAGCTATGCACCCACAGTGCCAAATATGCCCCCACAGTGCCACAGATATGCCCCCACAGTGCCAAATATGCCCCCACAGTGCCACACATATATGCCCCCACAGTGGCAGATATGCCCCCACAGTGCCACACATATATGCCCCCACAGTGCCACACATGCCCCCACAGTGCCACACATATATGCCCCCACAGTGGCAGATATGCCCCCACAGTGCCACACATATATGCCCATACAGTGCCACACATATGCCCGCACAACTCACTTTCTGTGTCTCAGCTGCTGCTGCGCTGCTGCTGCTGATTTCCTGGGGGCTCGGAGGGGAGGGGAGCGGAGCGCACATCACGCGCCTCGCCTTCACAGTGTGTGCCTGAGCTGTCAGCCATTCATAGCTCGTGGGCTGGCTCCTGATTGGTTGCCGCCCGCGAGCTCTGATTGGCTGACAGCCAAGTGAGCGAGGGGAAGGAGAGACGCGATGCGCTCCCCTCCCTTCCCCTGGGAAATTAAACAGCTGTGGCGACGCGGACGGGGAGAGGGGGCAAAGGCAGCGCTGGGGGGAGCTGCCAGGCGCCCCGGCTGTTTAACAGAGGCTGACAAGCCGTGCGTCGCCCCGGGCTGCTGCACGGCTTGTCTGCCTCTAAAAACGGCCCTGGTGACAGCTATGCACCCACAGTGCCACACATATGCCCCCAGTGCCAAATATGCCCCCACAGTGCCACAGATATGCCCCCACAGTACCACACATATATGCCCCCACAGTGACAAATATTCCCCCAGTGCCACAGATATGCCCCCACAGTGCCACACATATATGCCCCTACAGTGCCACACATATGCCCGCACAACTCACTGTCTGTGTCTCAGCTGCTGCTGCGTTGCTGCTGCTGCTGATTTCCTGGGGACTCGGAGGGGAGGGGAGCGGAGCGCACATCACACGCCTCGCCTTCACAGTGTGTGCCTGAGCTGTCAGCCATTCATAGCTCGCGGGCTGGCTCCTGATTGACTGCCGCCCGCGAGCTCTGATTGGCTGACAGCCAAGTGAGCGAGGGGAAGGAGAGACGCGATGCGCTCCCCTCCCTTCCCCTGAGAAATTAAACAGCTGTGGCGACGCGGACGGGGAGAGGGGGCAAAGGCGGCGCTGGGGGGAGCTGCCAGGCGCCCCGGCTGTTTAACAGAGGCTGACAAGCCGTGCGGCGCCCCGGGCTGCTGCAAGGCTTGTCCGCCTCTAAAAACGGCCCTGTCTACAGCTGCCGTGCCCGACACTGATCAGGGCTAGATTTTAGACCCCTTCAGACCCACCGGGCCCTAGGCAGTTTCCTAGGTTGCTTAGTGTTAAATCCTGCCCTTCTCCCCTCTGCCCCAAAGAGATGCCGTGGCGCATGGCAACTCTTCAATGATCACCAGAGTAGAGCAGCTGTGCACCCCCCAACTACCCCCTCATTCGCAGGACATTGCTACCCACGGGAGGAACAGTCTCCAATCAGAGCAGCTTAGAGGCATGCCCTACATCAGGCATTTCCAAACCGTGGCCCTGCAGCTGTTGTGAAACTACACACCCCAGCATGCCTTGCCATAGCATACCTCCCAACATGACCCTCTCCAGGAGGGACACAATGCTCTGTTTCTGCACTTTCTTCTTAATTTATGGATTACCATCACCTGTGGTGAAACACCTTTCTTATCAATTACCCTGTTTAAAACAGGTGATGGCAATCATAAATTAAGATGGAAGTCCAGAAACAGAGCATTCTGTCCCTCCAGGAGAGGGTCATGTTGGGAGGTATGCCATAGTTTTAGCATTCCCAGGCAAGCTTATCAAATTCCAGAACCAGTCACAGAACCTTGCTTTCTGGTGAAATCGATGCAATAAAGAATACAGTATCTATCCTTATGTATCAATGCCTATTTCCCTATAGATTGCAAGCTTGCGAGCAGGGCCCTCCTACCTTTTGACTGTCTGTAAATACCCTGTTTGTTGTATCACTGTCTCCTTTTGTAAAGCGCATTGGAATATGCTATGCTATATAAGAAACTGTTAATAAAAGAATAAATAAAAAACGATGGGACTTGTAGTTTCACAACAGCTGGAGGGCCATAGTTCGGACAGGCCTGCCCCATACCTCCCAACATTACCCTCTCCAGGAGGAACACAATGCTCTACTCCTGGACTTCCCTCTCATGTATGATTACCATCACCTGTGTTGAACAGGTTAATTGATGAGATAGGTGCTTCAACACAGGTCATGGTAATCTGTATACATAAAGGGCCAGATGTACTAAGCTTCAAAAGTGATAAAATGGAGAGTGATAAACAGCCAGTCAATCAGCTCCTACCTGCCATGTCACAGATTGTGTTGGAAAAATGTCAGGCAGGAGCTGATTGGCTGGTTGTTTATCACTCTCCATTTTATCACTTTTGAAGCTTAGTACATCTGGCCCAAAGAGAGAAGTGCAGGAGCAGAGCATTGTGCATACCTGCCAACATTGGAAAAGACTGGGGCGGGACAGGACGCGCAGCAAAGACGTGCGGTGAATTTTTAGGGTTGTGGTCTGTCGAAAAGAGGACATGGTCAGTACTCGTGACGCTACCGCCCTGTTTTCCGCCGCTGTGGGGGCATGCCCAGCAGCTCTGTAAGGTGCTGGCCAGCCCCCAGCCCCTCTAGCTGAAAGAATAGACGCTGTGCGCATGCATACCTCCCAACATCTGGGCTGGGCGTGGCGGGACGGTGTGCGCGCCGAAGGTGCACGTCGAATTTTGGAGGCAGTGTCCCGCGGCAGTTGGGAGTCCCCCCCTGTAGTCCGTGAATAGATGCTGTGCGCATGCGCACAGCATCTATTCTTGCAGGCAGAGGGGCTGGGGGCTGGCCAGCAGCTCACAGAGCTGCTGGGCATGCCCCCACCGCGGCGATAAATGGGGGTGTGGCCTCACGATAGCGCCGCAAGTATAGGCCACGCCCCTTTCCGGCAGGCCACGCTCCCGTTTCTCGCCACGGTGGGGGCATGCCCAGCAGCTCTGTGAGCTGCTGGCCAGCCCCCAGCCCCTCTGCCTGCAAGAATAGATGCTGTGTGCATGTGCACAGCGTCTATTCACGGACTACAGGGGGGGACTCCCAACTGCCCCCCCGCCGCGGGACACTGACGGCGGCGGGTGGGACGTGGGAATGTCCCAAAATATCGGGATGTTCCCGCGATAAGCGGGACAGTTGGGAGGTATGCGCACAGTGTCTATTCACGGACTTCAGGGGGGGACGACTGCCTAACCCCTGACGCGGGACACTTCCGACCGAGGGAGGGACGCGGGAACGTCCCAAAATACCGGGATGTTCTCGGGATAAGCGGGAGAGTTGGGAGGTATGCATTGTGTCCCTCCTGGAGAGGGTCATGTTGGGAGGTATGCTGCCCTACATTATCTGTAAATCACTACAGCATATGTATGCACTATACAAATAAATAACTGATCACGCTAAAATCAGCCAAGATACTGCATGCAAAATAATGAGGCAATATGAAAAAATGTGTCAAACATCAGAACTGACATTAGGGGGCAGATTTATTAAGCTCGGTGAAGTGATAAAATGTCTGTTTTTTATCACCGGCCAATCAGCTCCTACCTGTGAAGTTGCAGGCTTGCTTTGAAAAATGACATGTAGGAGCTGATTGGCCGGTGATAAAAAAACAGACATTTTATCACTTCACCAGGCTTAATAAATCTACCCCTAAGTCCGTTTAATTGCCTGGTTTCACGCTTAGGTAAAATTGACAATATTATCACGACAAGAATCATTGTATTGAACAAGGCATTTTAGGTGGGTTGTCCTTGCCAGAAAGAAAGATGGCAGCGGAATTTCACAAGAACCTCCCGAATGACATTACGAGCCACTCTATGGTTTTCAGTGTTTCCGGTTGTTTCGGTTTCCCCACGTGTGGTGTTGGGCTTCTGCGGTGCTGGGACTAGTGTGTCCTTAAGTAAAATGATGACCAAGGACGAAGTTCGTGTTTTTCAGTTTGGTGGAAGCAGGATTACTTACCGAAGGCCGGTCTTCTCTGCGGATTCAAAGTAAGACAGTCTCGTATAACCTGGCTCTCTATGGAAATATAACTATCTCATTCATGTTTAGATTGCGACTGCCTAATAGGGATATTTCAGTTCATGCAAACTTTTCTTTTAAGTGTAATAATTTAATGGTGGGCATAAATACGTTAGTTATAAATTAAATTCCATTATTTAAATATGTTTTAAACTCTTGGCCTGTAAAATAAGACCAGAAGATTTGACGGTAAATGCATTTGCAGAAAAATTATATAATTTTCCAACATCTTTCAAAGTCTAAAGAGTACAGATTTAATTTTTTTTGCTGTATAATCTAATGACTATTCACTTACATATGACAGACTTGTAATTTATTTTGCTCAACAAGGATTTGGGCAGAAATAGGGCACTAAATTGGGGCATGGGTCCCAGATGTCGTCATTTTGAATAAGTAGTGTCCTGCAAGGAAGAAAAAATAACTACTAGAGAGCAGTGGAATTATTGGGCACTAATTAGTGACGTAGTGAAAAAAAAAATATGTATAGTAATAATTCCTGGTGAAAGACTTGTTTAATACTGGCAGCAGATCTTGTGGTGTGCTAGTGTGTGCACACAGATTTTTTCCCTTCCCTGAATACCCTAATTAGTAGAGACAGGGTTAGTTGAGAACTAGACTACATTTTACCAAAGAATGGAGATACTGCGCCAATATCAATTATTTTTCTCTTTCAATGGTCCTGGTGACACAGCTCAACACTGGGATGTAGGAGGGTCCGAAGGAGCCAGGCACCTATCCTAAAGTTTTAGAGGGTAGGCTCCTCCCCTACTGCATCCCTGGACTCTTCAGTTCGTGTTAGGTGCCCACTGGAGTGGGTGCTATTCTAAAGGGCTGCAGGAGCAGCCGAAGAATTAGAGTAGTTAGGGGATTTTTATTGTTTTATTAACTTTCACCCTAGCTAGGTAGGCACAGTGTGAGGATTCTCATAGTGAATCCTCACACTGCTAGCGCAGCAGGAGCTGACAGAAGCGCGTCCTGTCAGCTCACTGTGCACAGGGGAGACACTGTCTGGTCTCCCTGTGCAGCGCTTATAGCCTTTTCTAAGAGGCTGCCTGGGCTCCGGAGTACCCTGAAACCGGCTCCACATTTAGGTGGGGATCATGGGGGACAGGCGCTCCGTGATGGCGGCGGCCATTTTACGCGGAGCTTACACGCTGAGCTCCTAGATGAGAGGACAGCAGCGTTGTGACAGGCATGTTCCAAGTGATCCCCAGTTGAGGGGGAGACACTGGAACTAGGAAATCCTACCTAAGGAGCGGCTGGCTGGGGGTGGTTGGCGCCAAAAGGTCACGGACCCCGCAGCAGCAGGGACCTGTGGTCTCTTCCTTCACTCTGACTTTGGCGCCTTTCAGAACGCTTGCAGCGGAGCTGAGCTGGCTTACTGATCCTGGCAGAGTGACTTGGATTTCCTGGGCATCGCTTCCCCGCAGTTGAAACCAACAGACAGATAAGTGACTGGGTGCATTGCCTCTGTATAAACGCTTGTACATTGTTTGCACTGTGTATACTGATAGATATACATTTATCACTTGCATCATGTCTGAGCATCAGGCTGTGGTTTTGGGGGAGGGAGCCCTTAGTGCACTGAGCGCGTGCAATGTTTGCACACAAAAGTTTGTCCCTGAGCAGATGGCCAAGGGGGGCTTATGTATTACTTGCGCTGATGTGAGACCCATGGGCAGTGAACCCCATAGGGCAGAGCAGATGGAACCTGCGTGGGCCAGGGCCCTAGGCAGGTCAGTAAACGCTTTGGTGCAGCTTTTGGACAGGCAGAGTGATGGGCTGGTAGAATCACAGAGACCTATGCCATCATCTCAGCAGTCGTCTGGCTTCTTGCCTCTTTCCCAGGCAGATCCTGCGCTGATTCAGGTGATGCAGGATACTGCTAAAGGGATCAACAGGTTCAGTGAAATGCTGGACAAAATGGATGATGTGGCAGGGACGCCTAGAAGGTCTTATGCTTTAACTACTGTGGTAGATGAAGAGGAAGGAGAGTATACTGACATCCCCTGGGATCAGGGTGATGATTTGGAAGAGAACTCTGCTGCTGGTATAGAGGATCTCATTGTAGCTGTGAAGCAGGCTTTAAAGCTGTCTGTGGAGGATAAGACTCCTGTTAAAGGTGTTTTTAAGCGACAGCGAAAGGAGGCTGTTACTTTTCCTTCAGATGAGGGGTTACAGGAATTGTTAGAAGGGGCTTGGAAAACTCCTGATAAGAGGCTTCAGATGCCTAAGCGATTCCTTAGTCTGTACCCCATGCCAGAGTCTCATGCGGAGCTCTGGGAAAAGGTCCCAGTTGTGGACGCTTCAGTGGCACGTTTGTCCAAGGCTACTGTATTGCCAGTACAGGGCGGTGCAGCTTTTAAAGATTCTGTGGATAAAAAGCTGGAGGGGAACCTCAAAGCTATCTTTGAAGGGGTGGGGTTTACCTTACGGCCCCTTATTGCTTCAGCCTGGGTCTCTAAGGCCATGATAGAGTGGGCTGGTGAATTATGCACTATGCTGCAGGCTGACCCTGGTGCATTACTGCTTGCAGAAAAGATTAAGGCAGCGGCAGAATATGCAGTGGAAGCAGAGGAGGAAGCTATTAAAATGGCAACCAGAGTGTCCACAGTCTCCATTAATGCCAGGAGAGTGCTTTGGCTTAAAGCCTGGGAAGCAGACAATGAGTCCAAGAAGGCTCTGGAAACATTAGCCTTCAAAGGAAAGGTACTCTTTGGTACCGAATTAGAGGAGATTATAAAACAGGCCACGGGCGGCAAAAGTACATTCCTGCCGGCCTCCTCAGCAAAGCAGACGTCAAGATTTTCTGCTTTTAAGCCGTCCTTTCGGCCCTCCCCTAGAGGTGGTGCGTCCTTTCGAGGACAGTCTTTCAGGGGAAGGTTTCAGTCCTCTAGAGGCAAGACACAAAAGTCAAAATTTGGCTCTTTTCACAAGAAGCCTGCCACAAAAGGAGAGGATAAACCCTCTGCATGACTGTCAGGGGCTTCGCCCGACAGTGACAAAAGTGGGGGGGCGTCTCACACTCTTCAGGGACGCTTGGGCTTCTCTAGGCCAGGATGCCTGGGTGTTAGATATTATAACACAGGGTTACAAAATCCCTTACAGAGGGCCACCTCCGAAGAGGTTCATCCCCACATCCTTACCAAAGGAGGCACGGCTTCGTACAGCTCTTGTGAGAGCAGCTCACTCCCTTTTGGAAAAAGGGGTGGTTACACCAGTCCCCAGGGCAGAGTGGAAGAAAGGCTTTTACTCCACGCTGTTCCTGGTGCCCAAACCAGATGGGTCTTTCAGACCAATACTAAATTTGAAATCCCTAAATGTTCATTTATGGGTAGACCATTTCAAAATGGAGTCCCTACGGTCAGTACTCCTGAGTCTGGACCAGGGAGAATTTTTGGCGTCCATGGATGTCCAGGACGCATATTTGCACGTTCCTATACACCCGGAGCATCAGACCTTATTGAGGTTTGCCATAGGAGACCTGCATTTACAATTCCGGGCGTTACCCTTTGGGCTAGCAACCGCGCCAAGGGTATTCACAAAGATAATGTCAGTAATGGCGGCGGTGCTGAGGCTCAGGGGAATCACAGTAATACCCTATTTGGACGATCTCCTGTTCAAAGCAGAGTCAGCAGTCATGCTGCAGAGTCACTTGGCAGAGGCCATCAGTTTTTTGCAGGCTCACGGCTGGATTTTAAATTTGCAAAAATCTCAGTTGGTACCGTCACAAAGGCTCCAATTCTTGGGAGTCATACTGGACACCCATCTTCATCGGGTATTCCTCCCGGAGGTAAAGGCCAGGGATCTGGTCACCCTAGTCCAGGAGATTCTCAGGGCTCAGAGCATTTCAGTATGGAGGTGCCTCAAGCTCCTGGGGAAGATGGTGGCGTCATTCGAGACGCTTCAATTTGCCAGGTTCCACTCTCGGAGGTTCCAATGGAACATCTTGTCAGCCTGGTCAGGAAACACTTTGACCATGAAATCCGAGATGATAGTGCTGTCTTCGGACACCCGAGAATCCTTGAAATGGTGGACAGAAGTAGATTCCCTTCAGTGGGGTCGGTCATTACAGACCTGGGACTGGTTGATAGTAACTACCGACGCCAGTCTCAGGGGCTGGGGGGCAATAGTCCTGGATCTCAGGCTTCAGGGCCTGTGAACGGCAGAGGAATCAGCGTTACCAATCAACATCTTGGAGCTGAGAGCTGTCTGGAAAGTGATTTCCTTGGCGGGAGACAGGTTACAGAACCTCCCTTTAAGGATTCAGACCGACAATGCCACAGCTGTGGCGTATCTGAATCACCAGGGAGGTACACGCAGCAGATTGGCCATGTGGGAGGTGTCCAGAATCTTCCTATGGGCGGAACAGAATGTTCCAGCTGTATCGGCTATATTCATCCCAGGAATAGAGAATATAGAAGCCGACTTCCTGAGCAGGGAGGAGCTCAAGGAAGGGGAATGGAGCTTACACCCTCAGGTGTTTCACCAAATCACTTCGATGTGGGGAACTCCGGATGTGGACCTGATGGCATCCAGGATCAACCATCAAGTGCCCAGGTTCTATGCCAGAACAAGGGATCCACTAGCGGAGGCAGTGGATGCCATGACTATTCACTGGCAGGGAGATCTCCTTTATGCATTCCCACCAGTACCAATGTTACCGAGACTTCTGAAGAAAATACAGGGGCAGAAGGTTCCAGTGATCTTAGTGGCCCCAGATTGGCCAAGGAGGTCCTGGTACTCGAGGCTTCAGAGGTTGTCTGTGGACTCATGGCGTCTACCTCTGAGACCAGACCTTCTAAGACAAGGCCCATTCAATCACCTGGATTCAGATCGATTGATTTTGACGGCCTGGCTATTGAAACCATCATTTTGAAAAGAAAAGGGTTTTCTGAGGCAGTAGTACAGACGATGATAAAAGCCAGAAAAGCTGTATCTTCGGCAAATTATTATAGAGTCTGGAAGACTTACATTCGATGGTGTGAGAGAAGAAAGGCTCATACATCTCATTTTAAGCTATCAAGAATGATGGAATTCTTACAAGATGGTTTTTCATCGGGCCTAAGCCTTCAGTCACTGAAGGTGCAGATTTCGGCCTTGTCCATCTATTTCCAGAAAAAGATAGCCATTTTGCCGGAAATTCAAACCTTTTTACAAGGAGTATCCAGGTTGAAACCTCCATACAAGCAACCAGTAGCACCTTGGGATCTATCACTGGTTTTGGAATGCCTTCAAAAGGCACATTTTGAACCTTTAAGGTCGGCTGACTTTAAGTTTCTTACGTGGAAGCTAGTGTTTTTGTTAGCAGTAGCATCTGCTAAAAGAGTTTCAGAATTGGGAGCTTTGTCATGTAAATCTCCCTTCTTAATTTTTCATGATGACAGGGCTGTTTTTAGAACAGTGCCTCAGTTTTTACCGAAGGTGGTATCTACCTTCCATTTAAATCAGGAGATAGTTCTACCTGTGTTTCAACCCCCAGAGGGTTCTAAGAAAAGGGACAAGTTGAGAACTTTGGATGTTGTGCGTGCCTTACGCATATATGTGGACAGAGTGAAGAGTGTCAGGAAGACTGACACATTATTGGTACTGTATGACGTACACAAAATTGGTTGGCCTGCTTCTAAGCAGACTATTGCTAGGTGGTTGCGATCTGTGATAGCTTTTGCGTACACCAAAGTGGGTAGGCCTGTACCGGCCAGAATTAATGCGCATACCACCAGGTCAGTTGCCACCTCTTGGGCGGTTCGACATGGGGCCACAGCTGAGCAGGTTTGCAGAGCTGCCACTTGGTCATCTGTTCACACATTTGCCAAATTCTATAGATTCCATGAGTTCGCGTCGGAGGACGCATCATTCGGGCGAGCAGTGCTGAGAGCTGCAGACCTGAGCGTACCCTCCCAAAGGACCGGCTCTGGAACGTCCCAGTGTTGAGCTGTCTCACCAGGACCATTGAAAGAGAAAAAGGGATTTTTGTAAGAACTTACCGTTCGAATCCCTTTCTCTGATATGGTCCTGGTGACACAGCGATCCCTCCCTTACGCTCAGTAAGTATGCCAGAAGTTTCATGATGTTCATGTTAAAATGGTTTAAAGTTAACAGTTTCTGTTATAAAATGTGCATATAATATGTGCAGGCGTTTGTACTGAGTTAATGTATTCCAGTGGCTTTGAAAGATGAACTGAAGAGTCCAGGGATGCAGTAGGGGAGGAGCCTACCCTCTAAAACTTTAGGATAGGTGCCTGGCTCCTTCGGACCCTCCTACATCCCAGTGTTGAGCTGTGTCACCAGGACCATATCAGAGAAAGGGATTCGAACGGTAAGTTCTTACAAAAATCCCTTTATTATAAAAGATGATTAGGCGGCCACCTAAAATATATTTAACAAACAATATATATAAAATGATGATTCACATCGCATATATCTATAAAAATAACATAACTAAAAAAATATATTTGAACTTTTGTGAGTCACTCACTTAAATATAAAGATATGAAATCTTCTTTGATTAAGAAATATATGGGTACCTTCCATAGTCCAGCTCAATTGTAGTGTCCAGTGACTGAATATGTGGGGGGATATAGCACTTGCCGTTTAAACAGTAATCAATTGTAGTTAATTGCTTGCAGCTAGGTTGCTCAACCTGCCATGGTACCGGGACACGGCACCAACGGCAGGGAGTCCTAAGTGAAGGAGTGTGGATCGGGTGGGAGCCTGGCGGGGAATATAGTGTTCCCGCTAGGCTGTTTTAGCCCGATTTTTAAAGGGCAAAATGTGCCCTGCCCCTCTGGCAGCGCCCCGCTAAAACAGCCTGCCTCTGATGTGACCAGGGAAGCCTGGCCGCGCTGTAGATAGCGATGCCCGGCACTTACCCGGCAGTTTAGAGCCTTTGGGGTGACCGTGCCCGCCTCTTTTCTTGACGGCGGTGGCCGGGCCCACCCCTGTTCGTCAAGGTGCGGCCCTGGCACGC
>NC_139223.1:95919550-95922050 GCF_055691185.1 Crinia signifera | reverse complement strand
TTAATGTGGATAGTACAGGGAAGGTGCAATGAGATGCTGTTCAAAAGGAGCCCATATATTTAAGCCTTATAATACATAAGCGATCCCCTTTTTTAATTGATTTTAACTTTCTAAACACTTAGCTATTAGAAACAAGCAGCCCACGCACGTTTGATTCACTTATTTTGATATTTAACACATTGTATTTTGTTCCAGCAGTGTGACGCTGGTCTTCGACATCTCCTATCTCCGGGGACGCAGGGAAGGAGCGAGCTGCAGCGTCCAAAGGTAACCTAGCAACCGCCACGTCACACTGAGGCGGCACAGAGTACCCGGTCCCAGCGCCCCGAGGAGGACACACACACAGGCTGCACGTTTAAAAGGTAGGAGAGCTTACAGCTCTGCTTTCTTCTTTCCTTTCTCACAGCACATTGCACTTTCTTTAAAGCGTCCTGAGGAAAAGACTAACCAGTCTTGAAACGTTGACGATGTTTGCCATCGATATTTAATCGATGTTTGTCTATTGCTCCATAAAAATGCTTTAAAAAGCTCAGCCAACCGAGTGCCGCCTCCTTCCTTGGGGAACCCCCAAAAAGGCCACAAGGTACCTCCACTTCTATTGTAATATAGAGGAAGGCACCCCAGCGTGTGTGTGTGTGTGTGTGTGTGTATATATATATGTATGTGTTTTGGATATGTGTTGCACTCCAATGGTGTGTCGGAAACCAAATGCAAAATAGCCGGTGTCCTCCAAAGATCAAAGCAATGAAGCAGATATAACAGCGTGGTGACGGCGGCACTTGAATAAATGACACAAACTGCCAGGGGTATCCCAACGTTTCAAGCCCTTGCGGGCCCTTTATCAAGGTGCAGAAGACACCTTGCACCTTGATAAAGGGCCCGCAAGGGCTTGAAACGTTGGGATACCCCTGGCAGTTTGTGTCATTTATTCAAGTGCCGCCGTCACCACGCTGTTATATATATATATATATATATATATATATATATATACATACATACATACATACATACATACATACATACATTGGAGGGGCTCTGCACACACTAAATTAACTGATAATAAATAGTGGAGATTTGGTTCATGAATTGATCAATGCATTTAAGCCTGCAGCCCCCGTCAAGGGACCCCACTGTTCTGCAGGTCCTACCACTATCGCTGAAAATGGCTACAATACACATAGCTATCACATCAATGTTTGATACTTGTGTTTTTATATATATATATATGAGCCGGCACTCATTCCAATCAAAAGGGGTGATGTATTGTCTTTGGGTGCCTTCTGCAGGATTGAAGATACAGGCGAAAAAGTTTCAATGCAACAGCATTTTTATCAAGACAGCGTGTGACCAGATACACATACAAATGAATGGAGAAACAGGGGTACATATACTCACATAACCACTTATGCGTCCGCCCGGCAGCCGAGTGTGTCCAGACTCCCCCCACGTAGTGGGCGGTCGCCCTAACACTGATGCCATCATAGCCGCGCCCGTTGCTAGGAAACGCTTGGGACGCTAGATGCCGCCACCGGACTGAACCTGCATTGGAGAGAACCGTTATTACATGTCAAATACACCAGAGAATGGATGTACTGGATGGCATATTAATGGAAAGCATGTTTAGCATAAAACACACATGAAATACACATGATGGGCACGGAGCACAGGGAATCCAATCAACTGTTCGAGGTGCTGCAGACAGGGAGATCACAAAAACACATTCCAATTTAAACGTTCATTGAGACCTTGCGGTCTAATAGTGTTCAGTCTGTGAATCCATTTTGATTCCAACTTTAATAGAATGCAGTCCCTGTCATCCCCGCGTCTAAGGGGGGGGGGCACATGGCCAATGAGAATGAACCGCATATCACTAATACATACGTGGGGGGAGTCTGGACACACTCGGCTGCCGGGCGGACGCATAAGTGGTTATGTGAGTATATGTACCCCTGTTTCTCCATTCATTTGTATGTGTATCTGGTCACACGCTGTCTTGATAAAAATGCTGTTGCATTGAAACGTTGACCTAGACGTGTCGCCCACATGTTGCAATAAATATCTTTAATTGAAGTCCTTTGGAGTGACGCTGCTTTTTCGCATATATATATATATATATATATATATATATATATATATATATATATATATATATATATATATATATATATATATATATATATATATATATATATATATATATATATATATATATATATATATATACATATAATATATATATATATACATATATATATATACATACATACATACATACATACATACATACATACATACATACATACATACATACATACATACATACATACATACATACTCCTGTATCCGGACATCCCTTATCTGAATTATTCCAAAAACCGTGGTTTTTGGAATCATTGATCATTGGAATTTTTTTTTTTTGCCCCCCCCCCCCCCCCCCCCCACCCTAACCCTCTTATAATACTTACCATGTCCTCCGGCGTCCACAGCAGGCCACCAGCAC
>NC_139223.1:95842553-95917553 GCF_055691185.1 Crinia signifera | reverse complement strand
TAGCGCGTTGCTATGGGAACCATCCGGAGCCTGCAAAAAACCAAGTGACAAATGTCCAATATTAAATGTAACATAGCAACATGTTAAGAGCAAAATTGGAATGGAAACATGGTAAAATCGACATAGCCAGGCTGAGGACATGAAACCAAGTCGGCAGCGGACAGAAACAAGGCATAGATACGGATCCATGAGCATAAATGCAAATAAATGTAGCCTATATGCTGTTAGAGACAGTGCATCATATATCAAAAAGCGGAAACATGTAGCAATTTAGCGGAGGGACAAAGGTAAAGTACATGTAAAATAGAAACATTCAAAAATAGGAGATGGAGAAACGGACACATGAGCCATATGAGCTAAATTGAAAGAGGAAACCTATAATAACAGGGTAAATTGCCTTTAATTAGAGAAAGCAATTGAGGGAGGAATACTCATTGAGTCCAGCTGGTGCCATAACGTTCAATTTAAAAATCCATTTGGCCTCTAATTGAAGCAGTCTCTTATCACGATCGCCACCACGCACATTGGCAGCCACCTGGTCGATCATTTTGTACTTGAGTGTTGGCAATGTGTGGCATTTGTCCCTGAAGTGACGCGCCACAGGCTGTTCGGCTGGCTGTCCCTCAAGGGCTTGCTTAATTAAAGAACGATGGAGCCCCATACGCTCTTTAAACGTTCTGCTGGTCTTGCCCACGTAAAGCAGTCCACATGGGCATCTTATAATGTAGACGACGTACCGGCTCATACATGTAAAGATGTGCTTAATCTTGTATCTATGTCCAGTTTGAGGGTGCGTAAATGAGTCACCCCGTTCTAGATAGCCACATGTAACACAGCCTGTACAGCGATAGTTGCCAGGCTTACGTGAGAGCCTGGCAACTATCGCTGTACAGGCTGTGTTACATGTGGGCAAGACCAGCAGAACGTTTAAAGAGCGTATGGGGCTCCATCGTTCTTCAATTAAGCAAGCCCTTGAGGGACAGCCAGCCGAACAGCCTGTGGCGCGTCACTTCAGGGACAAATGCCACACATTGCCAACACTCAAGTACAAAATGATCGACCAGGTGGCTGCCAATGTGCGTGGTGGCGATCGTGATAAGAGACTGCTTCAATTAGAGGCCAAATGGATTTTTAAATTGAACGTTATGGCACCAGCTGGACTCAATGAGTTTTCCTCCCTCAATTGCTTTCTCTAATTAAAGGCAATTTACCCTGTTATTATAGGTTTCCTCTTTCAATTTAGCTCATATGGCTCATGTGTCCGTTTCTCCATCTCCTATTTTTGAATGTTTCTATTTTACATGTACTTTACCTTTGTCCCTCCGCTAAATTGCTACATGTTTCCGCTTTTTGATATATGATGCACTGTCTCTAACAGCATATAGGCTACATTTATTTGCATTTATGCTCATGGATCCGTATCTATGCCTTGTTTCTGTCCGCTGCCGACTTGGTTTCATGTCGTCAGCCTGGCTATGTCGATTTTACCATGTTTCCATTCCAATTTTGCTCTTAACATGTTGCTATGTTACATTTAATATTGCACATTTGTCACTTGGTTTTTTGCAGGCTCCGGATGTTCCCATAGCAACGCGCTAAGCTGAGCAGCTGACTGCACGGAGGGGAATCCGATGACGTCAGTCTTAGGCGCCAAACCTGGCTGCGAGCGTGGGAACTCCGGAATCAGCATGGATGTCACCTCCTATAAGTAAGTGTTTCTGTATGCTTCTCTGTGTCTTTGATAAAGGCATTAAGTTGCCGAAACGTTAGATCACTACATTGTGGCTCTGTGTTTCATTCTATACTGAATTCCGTTGGAGTGCCGCCCCATCTGTGTCTTTTTGACACTCATTTGCTATACATCCCTTTGGGAGGGCACCCCGGTCGTTGCTGCTTATCCGAGTGCCGGACCCAATCTCGACTTATAGATATAGATATATATAGATATATAGATATAGATATAGATATATAGATATATAGATATATCTATATATAGATATCTCTCTATATCTATCTATCTATCTATCTATCTATCTATCTATCCAAAGAGTCCATGAAAGCGCTAAAGAGTCCAGGAATAAGGAGGATCCGTCCGTGTATCAGGATCACCATGCAGTGCAGCTGTACTCCGTTTGGTGTTTCACAAAACACCACAGGGGGTAAACATGTAGAAAAAAAACAGAGAGCGCACGTATGAGCTAGTATGAAAGTAACAAGTTTACTATAATAAAAAGCTCACATACATGAAAGTTAAGATATGCAGGCATGCAATCATAAAAACCAGCAAGGCAGTAGTCCACGGTCAGAGACTCAGCGGCACGGCAGCCAAACTACAGCAGCTGGAAATCGGAGGATCCGGCAGACGTCACAACGTCAGAGAGTGATCAGCGTCGACCCAGGACCGCCCCAACGCGTTTCGTCAGCTTGTGACTTCGTCAGGAGGCGTGTCATGCATCTCAAATGGAGGAGTTTATATACCCAAATGGTGCACAGATCTTATACATCTTCATTGATTGCTTAAAGGTATATTACCGGCAAATATGTAAACGGAATAGATACAATAGCAAATAACAGACAGAAAGAATGCATAATATATTACAAAAAAGTATACAATAAAAGTACATTTATATCAGTATAACAATCACAATATAATAAAAATACAGTAAAAGTACAGAGAGAAATTCATATAAAAGGCAGAATGAGTGAAATCGACACAGCATTGCACGACACAGACATCACAACAGGACTAGACATGGACTAAGGGGTGTACGCCCAACTACAAAGCCCAGCATATCCAAGGAGTGATATCAGATGCCATTAGTGCAAAAAAGGTACTATGTCAATGCCCTCGTTCATACCTATAGGAGACATGGTATTTAGGGTAAAAATCCAATATGATTCTCTGCGACTCAATTTGGTTAAAATGTCACCACCCCTTTCATCAAGGGTGACACGCTCCAATGCTTTAAAAGAAAAGAAATCAAGATTAGAATTACAACATAAAGCAAAATGACGAGGGACACTGTGTAGAATGGATTTATTCCTAATACTCCTAGTATGCTCCAATATTCTAATTTTTAGAGGGCGTTTAGTTTTGCCGACGTAGCTTTTACCACATCGGCAAGAAAGACAATAAATAACACAAGTGGTCAGACAGGACATTCTGCTCTTGATATTATACGATTTAGAATTATCACTGTTGGCAAATTTGTAATGATCTTTGTCCACGTATTGACACATTTTACACTTGTTGCAGGGAAAAAACCCATTACAGGTTTTTAACCAACCATCCTTTGGTGTATCATTTTTAATGTGACTAGGAGCCAAAATAGATCTTAAAGATGATGCCTTTTTAAAGACAACTTGAGGTTTGGGGGGCAATAAATCATGTAAAAGGGGATCGAGTAAAAGAACATCCCAATGTTTGTTAAGAACATCTCTAATACCCTTACTTCTTGAATTAAATTTAGTAACAAAGGGTATAAAATTATCAGACCTGGCAGGACGATTTTTATATTGTAGAAGCTCGTTGCGATCGCGGGCTTTCTTCTGACAATGTTCAACCAAATGAGAGGGGTATTTCTTATCAATAAAACGTTTGTTATAGATAGCAGACTGTTCATCAAATTTATTTAAACTAGCACAATTTCTTCTAACCCTAACAAATTGGGAGTAAGGGATATTCTGGATCCACTTACCGAAATGACAGCTATTAAAATGTACATAGCTATTGCTATCCACCTGTTTAATATATGTAGACGTTTCAATGGTATTATTTGTGGGAGACCATTCAGAAGAATCCAATAGCAGGTCCAAAAATTCGATTTTACTATCATGAGAGTTAGAGGTAAAATGGAGATTGTAGGTATTCACATTTATAGCAGCAAGAAAATTATTAAGAGATATCATCCCCGTCCCATATAATAAGGATGTCATCTATATATCTATGGAAAGAGACAATCTGGTCTTTGTATATAGAATTAATCTCGGGACTAAGCTCCTCCCATTTTCCAAGATAAAGATTCGCTAAGCTCGGTGCGTATGGGGTCCCCATAGCGACCCCACACTGTTGGATGAAATATTCACCTTGGAATGTAAATACATTGTTGTACATAACCACCTTAATGCATTCTATAAAAAAGTTACTAAAAGCAGGATCCACATCTGTGTCTTTATCCAAAAAATACCGTATCGCCTCCAATCCAGCATCATGTGGAATGGACGTGTAAAGCGCCTCCACATCAATGGTACACCATTTATATGTGGGGCGCCACACGAAATCTTTCAAAAAAAGCAAAACTTGCGTGGAATCTTTAGTATAAGATATTATAGATATTATACTAAAGATTCCACGCAAGTTTTGCTTTTTTTTGAAAGATTTCGTGTGGCGCCCCACATATAAATGGTGTACCATTGATGTGGAGGCGCTTTACACGTCCATTCCACATGATGGTGGATTGGAGGCGATACGGTATTTTTTGGATAAAGACACAGATGTGGATCCTGCTTTTAGTAACTTTTTTATAGAATGCATTAAGGTGGTTATGTACAACAATGTATTTACATTCCAAGGTGAATATTTCATCCAACAGTGTGGGGTCGCTATGGGGACCCCATACGCACCGAGCTTAGCGAATCTTTATCTTGGAAAATGGGAGGAGCTTAGTCCCGAGATTAATTCTATATACAAAGACCAGATTGTCTCTTTCCATAGATATATAGATGACATCCTTATTATATGGGACGGGGATGATATCTCTTTTAATAATTTTCTTGCTGCTATAAATGTGAATACCTACAATCTCCATTTTACCTCTAACTCTCATGATAGTAAAATCGAATTTTTGGACCTGCTATTGGATTCTTCTGAATGGTCTCCCACAAATAATACCATTGAAACGTCTACATATATTAAACAGGTGGATAGCAATAGCTATGTACATTTTAATAGCTGTCATTTCGGTAAGTGGATCCAGAATATCCCTTACTCCCAATTTGTTAGGGTTAGAAGAAATTGTGCTAGTTTAAATAAATTTGATGAACAGTCTGCTATCTATAACAAACGTTTTATTGATATGAAATACCCCTCTCATTTGGTTGAACATTGTCAGAAGAAAGCCCGCGATCGCGATCGCAACGAGCTTCTACAATATAAAAATCGTCCTGCCAGGTCTGATAATTTTATACCCTTTGTTACTAAATTTAATTCAAGAAGTAAGGGTATTAGAGATGTTCTTAACAAACATTGGGATGTTCTTTTACTCGATCCCCTTTTACATGATTTATTGCCCCCCAAACCTCAAGTTGTCTTTAAAAAGGCATCATCCTTAAGATCTATTTTGGCTCCTAGTCGCATTAAAAATGATACACCAAAGGATGGTTGGTTAAAAACCTGTAATGGGTTTTTTCCCTGCAACAAGTGTAAAATGTGTCAATACGTGGACAAAGATCATTACAAATTTGCCAACAGTGATAATTCTAAATCGTATAATATCAAGAGCAGAATGTCCTGTCTGACCACTTGTGTTATTTATTGTCTTTCTTGCCGATGTGGTAAAAGCTACGTCGGCAAAACTAAACGCCCTCTAAAAATTAGAATATTGGAGCATACTAGGAGTATTAGGAATAAATCCATTCTACAGTGTCCCTCGTCATTTTGCTTTATGTTGTAATTCTAATCTTGATTTCTTTTCTTTTAAAGCATGGGAGCGTGTCACCCTTGATGAAAGGGGTGGTGACATTTTAACCAAATTGAGTCGCAGAGAATCATATTGGATTTTTACCCTAAATACCATGTCTCCTATAGGTATGAACGAGGGCATTGACATAGTACCTTTTTTGCACTAATGGCATCTGATATCACTCCTTGGATATGCTGGGCTTTGTAGTTGGGCGTACACCCCTTAGTCCATGTCTAGTTCTGTTGTGATGTCTGTGTCGTGCAATGCTGTGTCGATTTCACTCATTCTGCCTTTTATATGAATTTCTCTCTGTACTTTTACTGTATTTTTATTATATTGTGATTGTTATACTGATATAAATGTACTTTTATTGTATACTTTTTTGTAATATATTATGCATTCTTTCTGTCTGTTATTTGCTATTGTATCTATTCCGTTTACATATTTGCCGGTAATATACCTTTAAGCAATCAATGAAGATGTATAAGATCTGTGCACCATTTGGGTATATAAACTCCTCCATTTCAGATGCATGACACGCCTCCTGACGAAGTCACAAGCTGACGAAACGCGTTGGGGCGGTCCTGGGTCGACGCTGATCACTCTCTGACGTTGTGACGTCTGCCGGATCCTCCGATTTCCAGCTGCTGTAGTTTGGCCGCCGTGCCGCTGAGTCTCTGACCGTGGACTACTGCCTTGCTGGTTTTTATGATTGCATGCCTGCATATCTTAACTTTCATGTATGTGAGCTTTTTATTATAGTAAACTTGTTACTTTCATACTAGCTCATACGTGCGCTCTCTGGTTTTTTTCTACATATATATATAGATATAGATATATAGATAGATATAGATAGATATAGATAGATATAGATAGATAGATAGATATAGATATATATAGATATATATCTCTCTATATCTATCTATATATATATATATATATATATATATATATATATATATATATATATATATATATATATATATATATATATATATATATATATATAGACAGGGAGATCCGGCACTCCAATAGCAGTAATAGCCCCGGTGCCTTCCGAAGGAAAGAGATACAGCGTGGGAGATGGTGCTGGCGGCAATCGATGGGGACTTAGTACGAATAAAGAAAAGAGCTGACACCACACACAGCTTAAGGTGCTTACTAGATACAGCGTGGGAGATGGTGCTGGCGGCAATCGATGGGGACTTAGTACGAATAAAGAAAAGAGCTGACACCACACACAGCTTAAGGTGCTTACTAGTTTCGGATTTAATAATCCTTCGTCAGAGTCCAAAGAAAGAACATGAATGACTTACCTAAATAGATTTCCCACCCCCGTGCACAGATAGACGACAGGTACTCCATAGTCGGGCGCCGTCGGCCGGTGATGACGTCATCATGACGCTCACCTACACGGGGTAGACGCGTCGCTATGGTAACCTGTTGAGACATATACATTAAGTGAAAATCCCAAATGAAAAACATGATACAGCGCATAAACATTTATAAGAGGGGCTCCACAGATAAAGGAAGGGGGGGAAAGCCACAGAAAAGGTAAATGACACAACTGAAATTGAGCATAAATGCGGTGGGCATGAAATGCAATAAACGGCGAGTAATACGCCTGAGCGTGTGTATACATGCGTACACTCGCAATGTGGTTTTGTAATCACAGACAAGGGAACGGGATGCGGACGGACAGGGGTACATGCAAAAGGGGGGAACAGGTCATCGTACAAACATCCCAGATGACATGTCAGAATGCATGTCGACAAAATTGTCTGTTGTGGCATAAGGTTATAAGGGGATGAGATGACAGACAGGGGGTCGGGATAAAGACAGACAAGGTTGCAGGCATCCGGGGAAAACAAATCAATATAAACGTGACATGGATGACCTGTTAGCGCTAACAGTCGACATATGTGTCGATAAGACAATCTGGAAATGCGTTTAAAACGCTGTATGTCTAGCATCGTCAGATAAGGCAGGAATGTCACTAAATGTTGGAATTGCCAAGCCCGGGTAGTGACGAGTCTCAGGGTCAAGGGTATCAAAGGAAGCGTGTAAGAGAGAGATATTCATTAAGCCCGGCAGGGGCGATGGTGTTGAGTCTAAAAATCCATGCTGCTTCTCGCTGAAGAAGCATTTTTCCGCGGTCACCACCCCTGGGAGATGGAGCGACCTGATCTACCATCCAATAACGTAGCCACTGGTTGGTCTGACACTGCTCCTTCCAGGGCAAGCCTAATCGATGAACGATGTGCTGCCATCCTCTCCTTGAAGGACAGGATGAGTCCGCACGGGCAGCGGATTGCGTTGACGACGTACCTGCTCGTGCAGGTGAGTACCTGATGTACTTTGATGGAACAACCGGAATGAGGGTGTTTAAAGGAAGGGCCCGTTTCCAGGAATTTACATGTTGTACATCCAGTGCATTTATAAATGCCTGGTTTGCGTGTTAAAAAATGGGGGTTTGTTAAGGGGCTCATCTATGCAACATCATTTTTGACAAGGATGACTCTGAGGTTACGACCCCTCTTGTAGCATGGCAGTATGCTGGAGTTCTTTAGAGAAGGAAGATGAGGGTCGGTGGTAATAATCGGCCAGAATTGTTTGGTGGTGTGTACCAGTTCTTTAGTGGCTGTGGAAAAGGTGTTGATAAAAGGCAATCTTCCCTGTGGTAATTTATCCTTGGTTCTGACGATCAAGGTGTCCTCTCTTGGTATCGATAGAGCTTTCCTTTTAGCTTGGGTTAATTGTGCCCAATTGTATCTGCGATCAGCAAACTTAAGGATCATCTGGTCCATTTGAATTACTGCTTCTTCATCAGAACTGCAGATTCGTCTTACCCGAAGCAGTTGGGAGTATGGTAAGCCACGTTTTAGTGAAGAGGGGTGATGGCTGGCTGCGGCCAGAAACGTATTGTGGTCTGTTGGCTTGTGGTATAAATTAGTTGCTAGACCATCGTCAGTGATCGTTACAACCACATCCAGATAATTGATTGAGGTGGTGCTGCTGCATGAGGTAAATTTGATGTTGGGGTCAAGTTCATTGAGATGATTAATGGTGGATGCTAATAGATGAGCAGAGCCCGTCCAAATTAGGAAGACATCATCTATGTAGCGGTGGTAGATGGCCAGATGTTCCGCGATGAGGGGCTGTGATAGGATCAGGTCTTTTTCAATGGCAAACATGAACGCGTTAGCGTATGTCGGCGCCACACAACTGCCCATGGCACAGCCTTTGAGCTGTAAGAAGAACTCACCATTGAAAAGAAAATAATTTTGTGTGAGGGTGAACTCTAAAAGTTGTAGGTAAAAGTTGACATCTGGGCCCATGTACTTGTCACTGTTGCAAATCAACTTGCGTGTGGCTGCCAGCCCTCGATCGTGGGGGATGTTAGTGTATAAGCTCACCACGTCGAGGGGGCAGAGGTGGTAACGCCTGGAGCTGTAGGATGAAGCTGGTGGTGTCCTTTAAGTATGCTGCCTGTTCTTGTAACACTGGTTGCAAAAAGACATCCAAGTACTGGGAAATGGAGTGGTATAGCGATCCCCGGGCCGAGATGATAGGTCTGCCTGGCGGGGAGTTCGCATTTTTGTGGAGTTTGGGTAAGGTATACAACAGCGGGATGACAGGCATTGCTACTTGTAAGGCATCTTTGCAGCGTTGCGGTATTATATTGTTGGAAACTGCATCTGCTAGAATTCCATCGAGTTATTTTTTGAATAGTAGAGTGGGGTCACTGTCCAACTTGCGGTATACACTGGCATCAGCCAATTGAGTGTATATGTCCTGTTTGTAAAAGTCCAGGTCAAGGACAACCACCGCTCCACCTTTGTCCGCTGGACGTATGATGATATCGTTGTATGTAGTAAGTGCTTTTAAAGCATTACGTTCTATTTTAGAAAGATTGGTGTGTCCAGTAGCAGTAATAGGAGAATTAGCACACGCCTTTGTATCCAATATATTGTTGTAGCTTTTGATCGCATGATTACTTGAGGGTGGATAAAAGACAGACGCTGTCCGAAGTCCTGCTGGTAACATGGGAGAGATAGATATAGTGTCGCCAAAGTGTTCTTTCAAGCGGAGAGAACGCCCGAATTTATACATTTCCACTTTGCTGCCAAAGCGGTTGTGCTGATTGGTGGGGACGAAGGAGAGTCCACGATTGAGAACTGCTGTTTCAGCTTCGGACAGTTCCCTTTTGGACAGATTGAATACTAGGTTCTGGGATTTTGTTTCCCTTTTCCGTATCCTTTGCCACTGTAGACCCCGTCTGGTACGACGCTTGCTGCACCAGTGCGGGTTCTGGTGGCTGCCCCTAAAGGGGGGGTCTCTGTGAGCTGGATGTGGACGTAGAAGGGTGTGCGGCCCGATCCGAGTCGCTTGCTGACGATGTGCCTGACTGTTCAGGGTCGGCACCCTGGCGTCTCCACGGTCTGCCCCTCGGCCTGTCCCTGGAGGAGCGTGAGCTGTTTGACGGGTTATTGACCCACTCGTAGACGCGGTTTTCTGCGTAATCGTTATTCACAATGGCTACTTTATCTCTTTTGAATTTCACCAGGTCTGCTTGGTATTTAGCAATTTGAGCTTGTAATTTAGGACTTAGTCAGCTACCTATTTGGCAGAGACTGCTTTCGACGCTGACTACCTGACTCCTCAGATGGCTATGCTCCTTGATAATGGTCCATGATTTGGACCGAAACGTCGGGGCTGTCATACATTGTACCCTTTTTGTCTTTTTTTGGACTATGATGACTCTTTATTAAACGATTATTGACTACCTTGGATTTCACAACATTTGTTTTGTGATTGGAGAGTGCTCTCCTTTCTGCTCCTCGCGTGCAGATACCTGGACTATTTTTAAGTGCATGCCTTTTTGGCCTGCATTTTTGGTTGGGCACCCCACTGCTGTTCTTTTTGGTGAGAGTGCGGTCATTCTCTGTGTGTGTGTGTGTGTGTGTGTGTGTGTGTATATATATCTCTCTATATATCTCTCTATATATCTCTCTATATATATCTCTTTCTCTCTCTCTTTCTCTCTCTCTCTCTCTTTCTCTCTACCTACCTCTCTCTCCCTACCTCTCTACCTACCTCTCTACCTACCTCTCTACCTACCTCTCTACCTACCTCTCTACCTACCTCTCTACCTACCTCTCTACCTACCTCTCTACCTACCTCTCTACCTACCTCTCTACCTACCTCTCTACCTACCTCTCTTCCTCTCTACCTCTCTTCCTCTCTACCTCTCTACCTCTCTACCTCTCTTCCTCTCTACCTCTCTTCCTCCCTCTCTTCCTCTCTACCTCTCTTCCTCCCTCTCTCTCTTCCTCCCTCTTCTCTCTATCCTCCCTCTCTCTCTCTCTTCCTCCCTCTCTCTCTCTCTTCCTCCCTCTCTAACTCTCTCTCTCTCTTCCTCTCTTCCTCTTCCTCTCTCTCTCTCTCTTCCTCTCTCTCTCTTCCTCTCTCTCTCTCCCTTCCTCTCTCTTTCTCTCTCTCTCTCTCTCTCTCTCTCTTCCTCTCTCTCTCTTCCTCTCTCTCTCTCTTCCTCACTCTCTCTTCCTCTCTCTCTCCCTTCTCTCTCTCTCTCTCTCTCTCTCTCTTCCTCTCTCTCTCTCTTCCTCTCTCTCTCTCTTCCTCTCTCTCTCTCTTCCTCTCTCTCTCTTCCTCTCTCTCTTCCTCTCTCTCTCTTCCTCTTCCTCTCTGTTCCTCTTCCTCTCTCTCTTTCTCTTTCTCTCTCTTCCTCTTCCTCTCTCTCTCCCTCTTCCTCTCTCTTCCTCTCCCTCTTCCTCTCTCTCTCTCTCTCTCTTCCTCTCTCTCTCTCTCTTCCTCTCTCTCTCTTCCTCTCTCTCTCTCTTCCTCTCTCTTCCTCTTCCTCTCTCTCTCCTCTCCCTCTTCCTCTTCCTCTCTCTCTCTCTCTCTCTCTCTCTCTCTCTCTCTCTCTCTCTCTCTCTCTCTCTCTCTCTCTCTCTCTCTCTCTCTCTTCCTCTCTATCTATTATCCCAAACGGATGTCACTCAAAAAAAACCCAGACAAAAACGATCGTATCCTTAGCCAACGTTTCAGGGCTTTGGCCCTTTTATCAAGACTTAAAGAACATGTAACAAGCAGATATATATATATATATATATATATATATATATATATATATATATATATATATATATATATAGAATCCTTAAGGCGGCACTCGGACTGATGCGCCGTGGTAATGCTGTAAGCCAGGTCAGTGGACCAGGGTGCCTTCCGTGAGCAGCAAGGGCTTGCTCTACATACAATTGCCGGCGGCGGCACTCCAACAATAAATAACCACACCAGAGGCGATGCAAGTTCAAGCCGACGTTTCAAGGCTGTATAGCCCTTTTATCAAGGTGCAAAAGAGAGACACACATACATTTAACATACCTGAATAAATACCCAAGGAGTCCATTCACGTTCCCCGCTGCGTCCGTCCGGGCGCCTAACCGTGACGTCACCTTCTCTGGGCGCCGCAGGAGACGTGGATTTCACCTGTGTCATGTGACATGGAACAAATACATCAATCACCATAGAAACATATAAACAAATAAATCAAAGTGAAAACAGAGATGAATACCAATAACAAGCTGCCTAAAAGCATGATTACCATAAACCATCTGTTAAAGTGCGTTAATGCACCTAAAACTTGCCGTGTTTCTTTTGCTCAAACGGCATTAATATAAATGTATAAATAGGCAATATAGCACAATGAAATATACAAAGGAATATGCTGGTTACAAACAAGATATCTACCCATACGCAAACATGGTGTACCTATCCTGAAAGAAAAAACCTGCATAATTACATAAAACAAGAGTACCCAGGGTGTTCATTTAAACCCTTTGGCGCTAACGTCTCTAAACGGTAAATCCATCTACATTCTGCACGCAACAACATCAATGACCTGTCACCCCCCCGTTTAAGAGGGGGTACATGGTCAATGATGCGGTACCTCAGAGATGCCAATGAATGCCGTGCCTGCGCAAAATGTCGCGCCACAGGTTGTTCACTGCGGCCGGTGGCAATAGCTGCTTTAATAGCGGACCTGTGGGCTGTGGCCCTTTCTTTAAAAGAACAGTCCGTTTTGCCCACATAATTGCGGCCACACGGACATGTGATCAAATAGACCACATACCTTGTAGAACATGATACCCGATGCCTAATTAAGAATTTTTTACCCGAATACGGGTGATGAAAACTGTCCCCTACTACCATATAATTGCAGGTAGTACACCCGCAACATTTATAGCACCCCAGTTTGGGAGTGCCAAGAAACGAGGGTCTGGTTTGGGGGAAGGAAATGTCATTCTTGACTAGCAGATCACGCAAATTGCGTCCCCGTGTGTAGGCACACATTATAGATTTGTTGCTTAAAGATGATAATGTGGGGTCTGTTTTAACAATCGGCCAACGTGATTTGACACTGCGGTTGAGCTCAGAGCTTTTTTGGTGGAAAGAATTGACCCATATTAGTTTATTAGCATTTTTGTCAATTTTAGCAGGGGGATCGACAGTGTGATCAGGTTTAGGAAGGGCTAGAATTCTGTTTTTAGTATGTATTAAATCACTTTCAGAATACCCTCTTTCCCTGAATTTTGTGACCATGTTATCAAGGGCTTGCTCCAATTCTCCAGGATCGCTGGTAATTCGATGCACCCTCAGCATCTGTGAGAAGGGAAGACCCTTGATAAGGGGAGAATTGGAGCAAGCCCTTGATAACATGGTCACAAAATTCAGGGAAAGAGGGTATTCTGAAAGTGATTTAATACATACTAAAAACAGAATTCTAGCCCTTCCTAAACCTGATCACACTGTCGATCCCCCTGCTAAAATTGACAAAAATGCTAATAAACTAATATGGGTCAATTCTTTCCACCAAAAAAGCTCTGAGCTCAACCGCAGTGTCAAATCACGTTGGCCGATTGTTAAAACAGACCCCACATTATCATCTTTAAGCAACAAATCTATAATGTGTGCCTACACACGGGGACGCAATTTGCGTGATCTGCTAGTCAAGAATGACATTTCCTTCCCCCAAACCAGACCCTCGTTTCTTGGCACTCCCAAACTGGGGTGCTATAAATGTTGCGGGTGTACTACCTGCAATTATATGGTAGTAGGGGACAGTTTTCATCACCCGTATTCGGGTAAAAAATTCTTAATTAGGCATCGGGTATCATGTTCTACAAGGTATGTGGTCTATTTGATCACATGTCCGTGTGGCCGCAATTATGTGGGCAAAACGGACTGTTCTTTTAAAGAAAGGGCCACAGCCCACAGGTCCGCTATTAAAGCAGCTATTGCCACCGGCCGCAGTGAACAACCTGTGGCGCGACATTTTGCGCAGGCACGGCATTCATTGGCATCTCTGAGGTACCGCATCATTGACCATGTACCCCCTCTTAAACGGGGGGGTGACAGGTCATTGATGTTGTTGCGTGCAGAATGTAGATGGATTTACCGTTTAGAGACGTTAGCGCCAAAGGGTTTAAATGAACACCCTGGGTACTCTTGTTTTATGTAATTATGCAGGTTTTTTCTTTCAGGATAGGTACACCATGTTTGCGTATGGGTAGATATCTTGTTTGTAACCAGCATATTCCTTTGTATATTTCATTGTGCTATATTGCCTATTTATACATTTATATTAATGCCGTTTGAGCAAAAGAAACACGGCAAGTTTTAGGTGCATTAACGCACTTTAACAGATGGTTTATGGTAATCATGCTTTTAGGCAGCTTGTTATTGGTATTCATCTCTGTTTTCACTTTGATTTATTTGTTTATATGTTTCTATGGTGATTGATGTATTTGTTCCATGTCACATGACACAGGTGAAATCCACGTCTCCTGCGGCGCCCAGAGAAGGTGACGTCACGGTTAGGCGCCTGGACGGACGCAGCGGGGAACGTGAATGGACTCCTTGGGTATTTATTCAGGTATGTTAAATGTATGTGTGTCTCTCTTTTGCACCTTGATAAAAGGGCTATACAGCCTTGAAACGTCGGCTTGAACTTGCATCGCCTCTGGTGTGGTTATTTATTGTTGGAGTGCCGCCGCCGGCAATTGTGTGTGTGTGTATATATATATATGTATGTGTATATATATATATATATATATATATATATATATATATATATATATATATATATATATATATATATATATATATATATATATATATATATATATATATATATAGATATATAGATATATATATATATATCTATATATATATCTATATATCTATATATATATATATATCTATATATATATATATATATATCTATATATATATATTATATATATATATCTATATATATATATATATATCCAATAAGAAATAGGGAGCGCACTCACCAGATTTTTTCAGAGTCCTTTAAAAAGCAAGACTTTAATGACACATCTTTAAAAGGTTAGTCGACATTTCGGGTCCACATCAGACCCTTTGTCAAGACACAGCAACCACAGGTATCCCAGAGACAGCTTGTCTCTGAAAAAGTCTGGTGAGTGCGCTCCCTATTTCTTATTGGATATTATTGGTCCTTATGAAAAACGTTTGGAACCTGAGCTCCTGGGCACCCCAGCAAATACCTATTGAATTTTGAGAGTGCTACTTTCCCACTACAATATATATGTGTATATATATATATATATATATATATATATATATATATATATATATATATATATATATATGTATATATGTGTATATATGTATATATATATATATATATACATACATACATACATACATACATACATACATACATACATACATACATACATACATACATACACTTACAGCTTAGTGCGCCCAAAACCAAGCCTTGCCTCCGTTCAGGGTCCGGTGACGTTATCAGTGTGCAACAGCAGAGACGGCCCGGCACCTCCCCAGAGGCGCGGCTTCACCAGGGCTGCTGGTTACCATGGGGATGTATTAATGTGTACCTGGGACACAGTGCGTGCTTCACGGCTGGGGGTGTTCATGGTGCTGAAGCCCGCCGACTTGCTATGCTGACGGCCGGGTGACCCCTTTGGAGTTATATACATGTAATGATAACAGCAAGCCACTGTGAAAAAATAAGTAATAAAAGTATGGAACAACGTGTGCATATTACGGAGCCTGTGGGATAAAGAGAACAGCATAAATAATCAGGGAGAGGTCAGCGGTTGTTAATGGTAACCCTGAGCTATGTCCTGGTAGAAAATGGGAAGTGTTTAACAACATAATGCTTACGGTTGCTATGGGCAACCGCGATAACGATGGTAAATAATGAGAATCAAAAATAGAAAATTATATAAGGAACGGAAGACAGTGCAAGTAAATATCAGGGGCAACATGATTAGAGGACTGGATGCAACGTTTGCAAGCAGTCCGATCTCAGAATGCAATCTGAAAGACACAACAAACTAAGTCTCGAGTCCGGTGAGGAAACACATTGTATGGGAGAACTATAATTTGTAACACTGTATAGTCCTGAGTTTGTTACAGAAAAGCAGTGTAGGAAAGCAGCTCATTCAGTCCTTCGGGATGGAGGGTCTGCAAGGTGTGTATCCAATACGTCTCTCTTTGCAATAAAGTTCTATTTCTGTCACCTCCTCTGTTGCTTGCGGGTACGTGGTCAGTCATCTTCATTCTAATATTGGTCATACTGTGTTGTGCAGTTTTCCAATGTCTGGCCACTGGTTGGTCAGCAGTTTTTCCTTCCAGTGCTACTTTGATATGTGATCGGTGCAAGGCCAGTCTTTCCTTGATTTGCCTGGAGGTTTTGCCAATATAAAGTAAGCCACACGGGCATTTAATTTGGTAGACAACGAATCGACTGGAACATGTTAGTGGGTATTTAATGAGGTATTGTTTGCCTGTGTGCGGGTGACTGAACTTGTCCCCTGTTTCCATGGTGCTACAGGTTGTACACCTGTAGTTGCCAGGTTTATGAGTCAAAAAATGACTGTGTTTGGGGGCACTGAAGTTGCTAATGTCATTATGGACCACTGTATCACGGATATTCCTGATTTTTCGATAGGAGGGAAGAATTTTGGCACCCATTAAGGCCGGTAATGAGCTGTCATGAGCAAGTATGGGCCAGATCATTTTAGCTTGGCGCATGAGTGAGGTGCTGGTGGTAGTGAATTCTTGTGTCCAAACAACTCTGTTTTCAGCCGGAGGTTTGATCTTTTCTGATAATGCCTCTTCTCTTGACATTATCATGGCTTGATTTTTGGCTCTGATCAAAGTTTTATGGTGGTAACCACGTTGGAGGAATTTATGAAGCATCAGGTCCATCTGTTTATTAGCATCTATGGGGTCACTGCAGATTATCCTGACTCAGGAATTGTGAGAACAGTAGTGATTGTTTCAAGGAGTCCGGGTGGTGACTTTTTCCTTGTAGTATCGTGTTCCTGTCTGTGGGTTTGTAAAACATGGAGCTTGAGAGGGCTCCATCATCATTTTGTGTAATGCTGTCATCCAGATAGTGAACAGTTTGGTAGCTGCATTCGTAGGTCAGTTTGATGGGGCATTGTAAGGCATTGATGCTCACAATCAAATCTTCAAATGCTTGTTGGGGTCCAGTCCCATAGAAGGAAAATGTCATCTATGTATCTGGTGTACCCTGCAATTTGGGAAGCAGTCTGGTTGCCGGCAAAGAATAAATCCTGTTCAATCTCAAACATGTATATATTTGCAAAGCTCGGGGCTACGCAAGACCCCATAGCACATCCCGAGCGTGGCAGATACATGTCGCCATTAAACAAGAAATAGTTTCTTGTGAGAGTTAATTCAAGGAGCTGTATGAAGAAGTCTTGGTCCGGGCCTTTGTATTGCAGATTTCCTGACAGAAATCTGTTGGTGGCTTGTACACCAGCTGTCTGGGGTATGCTGGTGTACAGGCTGGATACATCAATCGTACACATCAGAGATTTCTGTTTGTTCCTTGACCAGGTTTGAATTTTATTGAGAAAGGTGGTGGTGTCTTTAAGGAACCTCGGGTGAGACTGGATGAGTGGCTGAAGATAGTGGTCTCAATACTTCGAGATGCCATAGTAAATGGAGTCCCTGGCCGAAGTAATCGGTCTACCCGGAGGGTGCAGGGGGTCCTTGTGCATTTTGGGGATAGTGTATAGCGCTGGGATCCTAGGAAAGTCTTTGTGCAATGCATCTCTTACAGTCTCAGTGATGATTTGTTTGATGGTAGCCTCATTCAGTATTTTGTCCAGTTCATTTTTGTAGATGGCTGTAGGGTCGTTGGCCAGTTTCATATAAATCTGTTCATCAGATAATTGTCTATTTATTTCAGTAACATAGCACTGGAGGTCCTGAACCACAACACCTCCTCCTTTGTCCGATGGTCGGATAACAATGTCTTTATAGTCGCCTAATTGTTTTAATGCTTGGCGTTGTGGTCTGGTCAGGTTGTTAACTGTGCTTGTGTTGTATCCAGTGTTGTCAATGGTCCGGTCCATGAAATCATTGAAGCACCTGATGTTTTTGTTCCCCGAGTGGGGGGTAAAGGTGGATTTTTTACGGACTGTGGGTTGTGTTTCCATGGTGGGGTTGGTGTCTCCGAAGTACTCACGGAGTTTAAGACGTCTATCAAATTTGAAGAGGTCCACTTTGTCCTGAAACTGGTTGGCATGGTGGGTTGGCACAAAAGACAGTCCCAGGTTTAATATTTCAATTTCCTCAGTAGATAGTGGTCGCGAGGATAGATTGAATACTACGTCCTCAGATATTTTCGATTTCTTCGCCTCTCTTGCCCACTGACCTCCGCGACTGGTGCGGGTTCGTTGCGAAGGTCTAGGGTGGCGCGAGTGGCGACCCCCAAGGGGGGGTGTTTGAAGTTTTTTGAATTTCTTGGAGGTGCACATTCTGTATCACTTGATGACACTGCTCCACTAGAGTTATCTGTTTCTAGTGGGAAACGTTGCTGCCTTCTGAATTTAGGCCTGCGGTCTTGAGGGCCTTTGTTGTACGCCCAGCTGTACACCCTGTGTTCTGTATAGTCTTTGTTCACTGTGTCCACTTTGGCCTTTTTAAATTGATTCATGTCACTTCTGTATTTGTCAATTTGTTTCGTGATGGTAGCCAACCAATCTTGAGTGGTGTCGGTTTTTAAAGTTGCAAGGTGTGCTTTTTCAAACACGTCGATTTTTTTTTTTTTTTTTTCAAGTGTCAGGGTTAGTTCTCTTCGTGATTCTTCGATTACGAGTAGCATTAAGTCAGAGGAGCAACGGTTTAATACAGCCGCCCACTTGCGACAAAAGTCTGGGTTGTAGCGCCCTATAGTTGGCGTGTTTCTGACCCTGAAGCCTCTTGGAATCTTTTTGTCTCTGACGTAGTCGGAGAGAGACACCCCATGGAGGTAGAAGTCAACCTCTTTCTTTTTTGGTCTGATGAGTTGCGCTGATAGTTGTTGCACAGTTTCGGTTCCTCCTTTAGTGAGGAGTTGATCTCTGAATAATATGCCTTCTGTCTCAGTATCGGTGTGGGTAAGAACCTCACCTAGTCTCACCTAGAGGTAATACAACTTCAGTAAAGCCTGCATATTCATTGGTTGCAGACATGACTTGAATGTGAAGATTTTAGAGCTCCATAAATGGCATGTGTGAAGAAGAACCTTTTCCCGTGCACAAAGTGTTGAAGTCTTGTTGAAATTCAAATATAAAGAGGTGCCTTGCCATGAGGTGCAGCGCACTGCAGTAATACAGTCCCAATTGACCGGCACTCTGTTGTGTAGGCAGCTGAGTCTGGTGCTCATCCAAACAATAAAGTTACAGTATCCCAAACGGATGTCACTCAGAGAAAAACACAGACAAAAACGATCGTATCCTTAGCCAACGTTTCAGGGCTTTGGCCCTTTTATCAAATTCCTTAATAGAGGATATAAAATGACCACTATATCGAGATGCCTCACCAGGGCAAGGGACATGATCACCAGGGACCATAGACCACCAAAGTCTTTCACACCTGGGAGAGTCATTCTAAATGTCACATGTGACACATTTAGCTGTCACACAAAGAACCATCAAAAAACATTGGAATTTGGTCCGAACTGATCCAGCATTTAACAAACTACCAGCTGATCCACCATTGCTGAGTATTAACAGGGGCCGCAATTTGAAAGATCTTCTCCTGCGACCCGATATGAGACCTGATGACGGAAGCAGAAGAAATTGGCTGAGTCAAGCTAAAGGCTGCTATCGATGTCTCTGATTTACCCGCCTGTAGGGCTATGCAAACGGGAAATTTTTTTTGTCACCCTCAAAGCGGGAAGAAAATTTACCTGAGACACAGGCTAACCTGCCAGCTGGATCACATTGTATATTTCTTGACATGTCCCTGTGGACTTCTATATGTCGGAAAGACTATTCGTACCTACAGAGAGAGAGTGGCCCAACACAGGTCCTCGATCCGTCTGGCATATGATACAGGAGTAACCGATAAACCTGTGGCCTCTCATTTTTTAAAGTGTCAACATCAAATCTCGGCACGAAGAGGAATGATCATAGATTGGATTCCACCTCCACCTAGGGGGGGTGATAGAGGACTCACTCTATTAAAAGCTGAAGCACGGTGGATTCACAGGCTGGAGACCTTAGCACCAAAAGGCCTGAATGAGGTTAATCACCTCTCTATCTTCATATAAATTGAATAAATGTCTATCTGGATAGACTGCATATTTTTGCACATATGATAAGAAAACTATGGGAATCTAATAGTGTAAGTTAGAAACTTTTTTCTGTATTGGCAGCCATTGGTGGCATATGGTCTTTTTTATTCTTAACATTATATGTATGTATGTCTTGTTTTGTCATTTAAATATGGTGGCAGCACTTTTGCATTTTAAATTAGTAGACTGGGTGGCCCGCAGTAGCTGGTTGCCATGGTTACATATGGCTATATATATATATATATATATATATATATATAGATATATATATATATATATATATAGATATATAGATATAGAACACTTCCCCCCCCCCCCCCCCGTAGATATATCTGTTTTGATTGGGGGAGGGTGCGGTCTTTCCACAATTTCTAGATTATGAGGCTCTGTCCTCTTGACCTGACACCCACACTTGACCTGGTACCATAGGACTTGGTGTCAGCACCCATTACTGCTGCCCACAACTGTATCTACCAGGATACATACTTCCCTCACCCCCTAACATCATCCCGCTCATTTATTTTTTCCCTCTTTCCTTTTTGCTCTTGGTCTCTATCCTATCCTATTCTCTCACTTCCCTCGGACCAGGATGGCCACAGGTGGGGTGGGATTTTTGGACGACCACTTACTATCACAAGCCGAGCACGGCATAATTTCCCTTACTGATGATGAGGTGGAAAAGGTCCTCTTTGACCACTCTGACTTCGACTCACTACCCACTGAGTCACCGACTGACCTCTACCAGAGGCTACTGAAGCTCAAAAAGCACGAGGTAGACCTGTCCTTGCACGGTTTTGAGGATTCAACCCCCCTTTGTGCCACCTACGGCTCCCTTGGACCTTGATGTGGTCTTACAGTTTCTGCAGTCGTCTTTGTTTGAACCACTGGCGTCAACTGATTTGAAGTACTGTACCTCACATGGAAGACTGTGTTGCTTCTGGCTTTGGTGTCGGATAGACATGTGTCAGTTAGGTGCTTTACCTTGCAGGAGTCCTTATCTGGTGTTTCACGCAGATAGGGCAGAACTGAGAAAAAAACAGCAGTTCTTGCTGAAGGTTGTTTTGGCTTTCCATCTGAACCAGGCTATTGTGGTTCCATCTAGTGTGGGTCACTCTGTGTTTCCGGAATCCCTGGATGTGGTTTGAGCGCTTAAGGCTTATGTAGGTAGAACGGCCAGGCTATGCAAGACTGATTGTCTTTTTGTGCTTCATGATGCCCAGAAAAAGGGTTTGCCGGCGACCTCAAAACAATCCATTTCACGTTGGATTTGTGCTACCATTCATCAGGCTTATGGAGCGGCGGACTTACGGGTTCCACCTTCTGTGAAGGCTCATTCCACGAGAGCGGTGGGCGCATCCTGGGTGGCTGCTCAGGGTGTGTTGGCTCTGCAATTATGCAGAGCTGCTTCTTGGTCGGCTCAACACACTTTTAGAAAGTTTTACAAATTTGACTCCCTGGCCAAAGAGGATACCCAGTTTGGGCATGCGGTGCTGCAGCAGTCTACGCACGTACCTCCCCCTTTCTGGAAGCTTTGGGACATCCCCAATGTATTGAGAACCCAGTATACCATATGAATGATAGGGAAAATAGATTTTTATACCTACCGGTAAATCATTTTCACGAAGTTCATATGGTATACTGGGAACCTGCCCCTGTGCGGAGTTCTACTACATCTGGTTGTCACTTCAAGGTGTGATTTATTTTGGCTTGTTGCCTAGGTTTGTCACTTAGGTGATGTTTGCTTGTAATGTTCTACAAGTTAACGGTTTTATTAACCAGTTATAAATGTTTAAGTATGAACCTCACCGCACTCACATATACTTATATCCTTACCTCACATACGTTCATTCTTCTCGGGCACAGTTTTTCCTTAATTGAGGATGTGGAGGAGGAGGTAGAGGGGAGAAGCCAGTACACCCACTGTAGACCGTTCTATGTGCCTGTCTCCTGCGGAGGACCTTTTCTTCCCCAATGTATTGAGAACCCAGTATACCATATGAACTTCGTGAAAAGGATTTACCGGTAGGTATTAAAATCCTATTTTTTTATTATAGCACCCTGCACCTAATCAGTTAGCGGGCAACTTTTGATTTTTAAAAAAATACATTTGTGTGCTGTGGCGATGAATCATGTCTAAAATGTTTCCCTTCAGAATTAAATTATGCCCCTTAACTGATTCTATTGAGTTTTAATTGTATTTAAATTCGATAATTTTTATTGTCTTTTCAATAAACAAATACCAAAACAGGTAGACACAACAATAAACATATGGAGTGTATCGACCAAGTGAATCGTAAAGAATAACAAAGCATCATACATTAAATACAGGATATGGAAATGAGGGTAAAATGTGCCTTTTTGCAGATGACACAAAGGTATGCAAAAGGTTAGACACACCAGGAGGAGTAAAACAAATGATTGTGTATCTAGGTTGATTAGAGGAATAGTCAAGAGTATGCCAACTACAGTTTAATGCCAAAAAAATGCAAAATCATGCACTTGGGTCTCAAAAATCCAAAGACTAAATATAGTATAGATGGCACTATAAGGGGAACTACTGAGGGAGATGGATCTAGGTGTCACAACTTCAGGGGACTTAAGGCCCCCCATACACTAGTAAGATTTATCTGACCTGTAAATTGCATCTGATTTCCCTTGAACTTCCCCGGCAGCTTCCCAGGAGACCTACATACAATGTGACACTTGATGTGCCGCTTTATATATCCAATTTGCGTCAGATAAATCACATGTGACATGTGACAGTGTCAGTGGCCCTGAGCCGTCAGCAGAGTCCCTGATCCTAGGCTGTCTCTATGAGCCCACGTCCCCTGTGCCAGGAGACCTGGAGCCGGTTTCTATTTTTTTTTTATAGTTTTTATTTTAATATTATATTAATAATATTGATTTCATAATATTTTTAATAATGTAATTATTTCTAGTTGTCAGTGTAGCCCCCCACCCCCACTGTCCCAGCAGGGCTGCTCCTAAACTGTAGCCCCCCACCACCCAGTAATGTAGCTGGGGTACATATATTGTTAATTGACAGTATAAATTGGTTACAGGACTAGTTACAGTTTTAACAATACAATGTTGCTGGGAAGACCAAATGAGGCTGGGAGTAGGGAAAGGATCTCTGTAATCAGAGGGATTGCTTAAAAATGGGTCAATAATAGTTGGAAAGGTATTTTTCATAAAAGAAAGCACATATATGTGTGTGTGTATACATATATTCTATGTGCCTGTTCTGCGGGAGAGGGGGGCGTTTCCATGTATATGGAAATAACGCTTGTGAGATCTATGGGAGAGTTCATTATATAATAATGAGTATTCAGTTAAGGAAGGCTGTATTGTGTGGATTGGTAAGGAAAGGGGTTTGAAAGACAATTAGTACTTGGAACATTGATTTTTGTTCTTATATATGTTAACCTATTAGGTGGACATAGAGGTAGGGCGAAACCTGTGATGCTGTGTGTTCCTACTGTGAAAAGAGTGTACCTGTGGAGGCTTATTGTACTAACTGGAGGTGTGTATTGTGGAGAAACCTAGAAATTTATAATATACTGCAAGTACTGTATATGCCAAAAAATTTTTGTCGGGAGGAGAGTCATAAATTGATTAGTTTGTGTTGAAGACTATAGTGTGTGTCCGGGGAGGGTGAGTGTAGAATGTTTGTGCATCTGATAGTGTCCTCTCTAGAGAGGTCTGTGAGTATGTGTAGTAATAAATGTGTCCCCCTTCTTGGGGAGGTGGACTGCTAAGGTGAAAAGGGCCATGTGGAGAGGAGGGAAAGCAGTTAGTTGACACGCGTGCTGAAGGTGCCGTACACTGCCGGAGCTCAGCCCAGAGGCGACGGAGCACTTCTTCTTTTACCTCTCACTGCGCTCAGTGCTCACTTTTGTGACAGCCAGGACGATGCAGCGGCTTCCGGTGACGTACACGTGCTGCTGGGGGGTGGGAGGAGGGTCCAAACATATAGATATATCGGGTCTGATGCATCATGGGTGCAAAAGCACCCACGATGTGCCCATGATGGGTCAGATGCCGATATATCTTATGTTCAGCAGGTCCGACCACCTGATCAGATCCGATGCGCACGGGACCGCGCATCAGGTCAGATCAGATGTCAAACACATGCGATTTTGGCCCGATTTCACCCGATTTATCGGCCCAAATAGCCGATATCGGGTGAAATCGGCCGAAAATCGCATAGGGGGCCCTTAAAGGCAGGTAGGCAATGTAACAAAGCAATGAAGAAGGCAAGTCAGATGCTTGGTTGCATAGGGAGAGTTATCAGCAGTAGAAAGAAAGAAGTAGTAATTTCACTGTATAGGTCATTGGTACGACCTCACCTAGAGTATTGTGTTCAGTTCTGGAGGCCATATCTCCAGAAGGATATAAATACATTAGAGACTGTACAAAGAAGGGCAACTAAAATCTATACAAAACGCCACACTAGGTATTAGCGTTTGTGTTTTTAAAGCCCTAAAAAAATTTTTTACCTCACTTCCGGCGGAAGTCTATGCGTTCCACATAGCTGGAACGCATATTACGATCTCTCGCTAATTAAGGATTTTAAACATACAATCTGTGTTTGGACTGCATGAAGTTTTATGTATATATGCATTTATTACATCTTTTAATTCATAAGTATATAATTTATTGAGGAACGTTTATTGTATTAATGTTTTGCTCAATACCTGTTACCACACCCAGGAAGGGGAGGATATCTCCCACTCTGGGTATATAAGTAGCACCTAGCAGACTTAGAATTTACACCTTGAGGAAGACTTCAGTGTTGAAACGCGTTGGTGTTTTTTATTTGGATCTCTGTGGAAGGTACTCTTCACTTGTGTTGTGACTGTGTCTGTGGTGAGCCACAAGTGGCGCCCTCGTTGCTCCCCGGGCCCTTTTTTTGTCACTCACTTACTGTTTTCCATCTGTAAGAAGAGCCTTCCATTTTTTATTGTTACTTCAATAAAACCCCTATTTGAATTATTCAATCTGCTTTGGTGCTATTTCCTTGATGTGGAGAAAAGAAACCATTATGGGTGGATATATCGTTTAGAAGAAGTAAGATCACGTGAGCATCAATCTTAAAAGATACCTTTATATGTTTTATGAAATACTGTGAATGTAAGCTTGCTGTAAGCACCTTATAGTTGATTCAGCACAAAGGGTGACCCTATAAGAATTTATTACCACAAAGACCCATACTGGACGGATTTCATCCTATTTGGAGTTCCTGATTTAAGACTTAAGAACATTTTAAATAGTATTACACTATGTATATTTTTTCTCCTTTTTTTGTATGAGAAATATTGGAGGAGTTGGGATTGTATTACATCTCAGTTTTCATCTCGAGTTACCATACAAGAATACGTAACTATATTTCCCATCTCTTTTGTATGTGCGCAATTATTATTTCACCTATCGCTTGTTTAGAATTGTCATTTTCTGGGGGTTGGAACTTCCTCCTTTGGGTGTTATTACTATTGCTGCACTAGGGCGCAGTAGGGACTGTGAAAATTGTCTTTTTTGGCAGATCAGATGTCAAACACATGCGATTTTGGCCCGATTTCACCCGATTTATCGGCCCAAATTGCTGATATAGGGTGAAATCGGCCGAAAATCGCATAGTGTATGGGGGCCCTTAAAGGCAGGTAGGCAATGTAACAAAGCAATGAAGAAGGCAAGTCAGATGCTTGGTTGCATAGGGAGAGTTATCAGCAGTAGAAAGAAAGAAGTAGTAATTTCACTGTATAGGTCATTGGTACGACCTCACCTAGAGTATTGTGTTCAGTTCTGGAGGCCATATCTCCAGAAGGATATAAATACATTAGAGACTGTACAAAGAAGGGCAACTAAAATGGTGCAAGGCCTACATCACAAAACGTACCCGGAAAGACTAAAAGATCTGGCTTGGGATGGGAGATCCTATGGAATGCCCTTCCACGCACAATAAGACTCTCTACTAGTCTCCAAACTTTCAAGTGTTCCCTGAAAACTCACCTCTTCAGGCAAGCCTATCATATTTAAGTTCTACACGCATAACCCTCTGAGGCACTTATGTATTATATAGCTTCCCTTCTGGACTTGTAACTTGATGGGACTGCTATGCTGTTACTGGTGCCTGTCCTTTTGTTTCCTCCTATATCCCTATAGATTGTAAGCTTGCAGCAGGGCCCTCCTACCTTCAAGTCAGTCTGTTGTTACCCAGTTTGGTTTATCACTGTCTACTATTGTAAAGCGCTACGGAATCTGCTGTGCTATATAAGAAACTGTTATTAAATAAATAATAAATGATAGAAACTTTCAAATATATCAAGGGCTTTAACAAGGTACAGGTGGGAGACATTCTTCACAGGAAGAGGAGCAGCAGAACACGAGGACATGCACTGAAACTAGAGGGAGGAAGATTCAGGGGGGATTTGAGGAAGAATTACTTCACAGAAAGAGTAGTAGATAAGTGGAATAGCCTCCCATCAGAGGTGGTAGAGGCAAATACAGTAGTACAATTTAAACATGCTTGGGATAGGCATATTGATATCCTTATGAAAAAGTAAGGATCAAATATGGTTTGAGGTAACATGCTAAAAAAGGGGCAGACTAGGTGGGCAAAGTGGTTCTTATCTGCTGTCAAATTCTATGTTTCTATTTTACATAGGGCTTTCCTCATACAGGGCTATATCAGGAATTAGGTTATTTACCCGAAGGCGCCATTCGGGCAAACAACTAGTGTGACTGAGCGCGAGTGTATGATGCAGAGGAGTAGTGCATAATTCACTCATTGCAAAATATCGGGAGGTTATCTACATATCAAATCATTAATTGAGTTTGAAATTAATTGAATTTAGTTTAAATGAACGCTAGTATCATGTAATTAATTTAGTTTGTTTCTTTCTCTTTCATGGTCAGGTGCCTTATTTGTGTTTCTGGTGATTTCATCAAAGTCTACAGTACTACCACCGAAGAATGCTTTCACGTATTACATGGTCACAGCGGTTTGGTGACTGGCATTTGTCTTAATCCAAAGAATCCCCTACAGGTAAATCCTAGAGCCTTGGCTAAAAGATGCCTCAAATCAGACTGGTTGGAATAGATTTTTCTACTTTGAAACCTATTGCGGAAACCATGTCTGATCTTCTGCGTATGATTGGTGTATGGCTCTCACATTGAATCTAGCCCTACTTTTCTTTCTACTGTTTGTTTCCTTAAAAGTTCATTATACAAGGTGTGGCTATTAAGTAACAAGACTGTACTGTTCAGAAAAAAAAAAACCCACATAAGGAAGTGGGAGAAAATTTACCTTAGACTATACCAAAACCGTTTAGGAATTGTTATTCCTCACAGGAGTAGTTTGTGCGCCACATCCAAAGGATTTGTGTTCCTGTTATTGTAAAAATGCTTATTTGAAAAGCAGAACATCGTCGTAACTTAACATATATTTAAATAACTTAAACAAAAAAAACTAAAATTAGATTGCAGCGTGTTTGGATGCAGACATGGAGTGCATAGAATAGTATGAAGTTAAAATGTTCTTAATATAATGTAAAGTAAGCTATAGCAGTTATATAAGTTATAGCATCAGTCTTGTTACTTAATAGAGAAAGAAAGTTGACAAATGGTGCGACTAATGGCTGCTATAGGAGGGAGGGTGTAATGCTCCCTTAAAAATAGTACAAACAACAAAAATATACAGCGCTTGTATTTCACTGACATAAAAAAAGTATAACTCTGAATGTCCGAGTAAGAGTACAAATGTTTTAAAAGTATATAGAATACTCAGAAACTAAGAAAATGAAAACCAAAATATATTATAATAAAAACATGAGAATTCTCAGTTTTTTTGAGACCGATAATCTCTATTCCACTGATTTTATATATATATATATATATATATATATATATATATATATATATATATATATATATATATATATATATATATATATATATATATATATGTGTATATGACTGTAGATGGTGTGGCACTCCACTGGACTTGAACAACTTACAACACACAGAACACTCACCTATGTAGATAACCAAAAGACAGTCCCAGTCAGCGTTGCTGCGCTGCCTGCTCCATGCCCCCATTCACTTCCTGCCGGGCCAGTCACATGGTGGGGACCGAGATACCACTCACACCAGGATCCCCGTGCAAGCGTCTTGGTTGCTGGGCAACCTGACAGCGCAGATCGCTGTGGCTGGGAAACACAAGAAAACACACCATAGTGAAAACATAGCAAAGTTACGTGCAATAATATACAAGAATGATACAATCAACTGAGTTTCAGCAAACATGGAAAAAAGGGGGAGAGACACAAGGCAAATGTTATAAAGACATATTAAAGAAAAATGTTGAATGAAATGTGCTCGTTTAATCCTTTGGGTGATACAGTCTGCAGCCTGAAGATCCACCGAGACTCCAACTGTAGGAGTTTTTTATTCCTGTCACCTCCTCGGATATTTTCCGGGACATGGTCAATTATAGTATAGCGTAGGCTAGCTAGATTGTGCTTCAGAAGGGCGAAGTGCTTCGCCACTGGCTGATCGTTGGATTTATTGTTCAGAGCAGCCCTGATGGCTGAGCGATGTTGGGCGATTTCTTTCGCGGAACGTCCGGTTCGTTTTACCGATATAACATAGTCCACATGGACATTTTGAGAAGGTAAACAACGAAGGAGCTGGTACATGTCAAAGCGTGTTTGATTTTGAACTTGACTCCTGAGTGTGGATGGCAGAATGTCTTAGTGGTGGTCATCGCATTGCAAGTGATATAGCCTGTACATTTGTAACAACTGCCGGGTTTAACTCGTGTATTCGGCGGAATTCGGGAGGATAGGTCGGTCCTGACGACCCAGTCACGTATGTTGCCGCCTCTGGTGTAGCATGTCATCAGGTGAGTCTTTTTCAATGTGGATAAATCTTTATCATTCTGGACCAGTGGCCAAAGTACCTTGGAGGTTGCTTTGATGGTCTCATCAGCAGTATTAAAGGAACGGACCCAGCCTAATTTATCTGATTTTATGATATCTTTAGTGCGTCTGACGAGAGTGACACGAGGCAGGTTGTCGATCTTGCTCTGGACTGGCTCAGAGGTACAATTCACGACCATCATGTCTGACATTAATTCTAAGGATTGCCCAATCAAATTTACCTTCTGCATGAGCCAAACATCGGTATATTACCTAGATGTGTGCATTAATATCCTTGAAGGCAATATCAGTACTTGCATCTACTCAAAAAGTACAGATCGAAACACCTTGCTGGAAGCCCAAAGTCACCATCCACCGGCCCTCAAACGTGGTCTTCCTTTCTCCCAACTCCTGCGCGTTAAGAGGATAACAAGTGCACCAGAGTCCCTGGAACCAGCACTTGACAACATGATTGCCAGATTCAAGCAGCGCGGCTATCGGAACACTATCTTGAAGAATGCAAGAGACAAGATCGACAACCTGCCTCGTGTCGACACTCTAGTCAGACGCACTAAAGATATCATAAAATCGGATAAATTAGGCTGGGTCCGTTCCTTTAATACTGCTGATGAGACCATCAAAGCAACCTCCAAGGTACTTTGGCCACTGGTCCAGAATGATAAAGATTTATCCACATTGAAAAAGACTCACTTGATGACATGCTACACCAGAGGCCGCAACATACGTGACTGGGTCGTCAGGACCGACCTATCCTCCCGAATACACGAGTTAAACCCGGCGGTTGTTACAAATGTACAGGCTGTATCACTTGCAATGCGATGACCACCACTAAGACATTCTGCCATCCACACTCAGGAGTCAAGTTCAAAATCAAACACGCTTTGACATGTACCAGCTCCTTTGTTGTTTACCTTCTCAAATGTCCATGTGGACTATGTTATATCGGTAAAACGATCCGGACGTTCCGCGAAAGAATCGCCCAACATCGCTCAGCCATCAGGGCTGCTCTGAACAATAAATCCAACGATCAGCTAGTGGCGAAGCACTTCGCCCTTCTGAAGCACAATGTAGCTAGCCTACGCTATACTATAATTGACCATGTCCCGGAAAATATCCGAGGAGGCGACAGGAAGAAAAAACTCCTACAGTTGGAGTCCCGCTGGATCTTCAGGCTGCAGACTGTTTCACCCAAAGGATTAAATGAGCAAATTTCATTCAACATTTTTCGTTAATATGTCTTTATAACATTTGCCTTGTGTCTCTCCCCCTTTTTTCCATGTTTGCTGAAACTCAGTTGATTGTATCATTCTTGTATATTCTTGCACGTAACTTTGCTATGTTTTCACTATGGTGTGTTTTCTCGTGTTTCCCAGCCACAGCAATCTGAGCTGTCAGATTGCCCAGCAACCAAGACGCTTGCACGGGAATCCTGGTGTGAGTGGTATCTCGGTCCCCACCATGTGACTGGCCCGGCAGAAAGTGAATGGGGGCGTGGAGCAGGCAGCGCAGCAACGCTGACTGGGACTGTCTGTTGGTTATCTACTTAGGTGAGTGTTGTAAGTTGTTCTAATACCTTGAAAACGGAGTAAAATCCAAAATGTCGGTCTACAACCACGCTTATTTTCATTTTTTCAAGTCCAGTGGAGTGCCACACCATCTACAGTCTATTACCTTCTCTGTGTGCAGCACCCGGGCAGCTGTTCTCCCTGCATCGTATATAGGATAAGGTGCATGTGGAAGAGAGTAAGAAGGAGCGCACAATGAGTAAATTTAAAAGCAATTTACTAAAAGGTGTAATATCTCACATACATCATAGTAAAAGGCAATCGGCTCAGAGGTCACCGTGTCACGCGGCACACTGCAATCTGGATGCGGGAGAGCGACTCGGGCAGATGGTAAGTAGAAAAACAGCGGCGTCAGCGTGTACCAGCAGGAGAGCTCAGACGGGACAGCGTACACGATCCTGTATGTCAGAAGACCCCGCCACGCTGTCCCGTCTGAGCTCTCCTGCTGGTACACACTGACGCCGCTGCTGTTCTACTTACCATCTGCCTGAGTCGCTCTCCCACATCCAGATTGCAGTGTGCCGCGGTGACCTCTGAGCTGATTGCCTTTTACTATGATGTTTGTTAAATATTACACATATATATATATTCAGTGATTTTCAACCTTTTTACCTTGCGGCACACTAAATAAGATTTTAAAATTGCCAAGGCACACCATGAGATCCCCACAGGGCAAAACACATTGGCCCCCACAAAAAAAACCAAACCTATTGTCCCCATATAAAAAACAAACCCACTGGTAACACAAATAAAATACATTGGCCCTTTAAAAGAAAAGACCAGTAAATAACACTTGAACGGGTGATGGCTGTAAACTAGTTTGGGCATCTCTAGATCTGGAGGCACACTTGAGAACAGCTCAAGGCACACTAGTGTGCCACGGCACAGTGGTTGAAAAACACTGATATAGGGGTTCCCCAACCTGCGCTCAAAGAGAATAGGAGCATAGGTAGGAAATAGGTATGAAAGAAAAAAGGTTTCAGAGGGTGCTATATAATGATGTATTTATTTTAACAATACTCAATGTAATGGTTCAATTCAGAGGACATAAAAAATACTTTAAATGACATAAGACACATATATGTGTATTACAAAATGTACAGTTTTGGTTGTATATAGACACTTCAATTTTTTTGCACTTAAATCTCCTTTAACAGATTGTTACTCGCTGTTAATACTGTTCTTTGACTGTTGGTTAGTAGGAGTTTAGTCGGTTAGGATGTGGAGCCCACATCCTAACAAAAAATGTAAGTGTCTATATACAACCAAAACTGTACATTTTGTAATACACATATGTGTCTTTTTTATGTCATTTTTAAAGTATTTTTTATTCAGGGTGCATTCAGTGTAGCGCTTGGCCCCTTCGGTGCTGGGTGCTGCGGTATAAAGAATGGGCAAGTTTTGGTGTTCAAAAAAAGGTTTACTGGTAGTAATGCAGATAATACACACGGGTACAAATATGCACAGTAACAGTAATGGGATATATTACAGACAGTGGTGACAAATACATGGGGGGGTTGGGGTGAAAAGTCCCAGTCCGATTGGTCCCCAGAGGTTGAACTAGATGCGGGGTCTGGGGTAGAACAATGGGGGTGTGCGGGGGGTGGTGGTGGGGGATGGGGTTTCTTTGCTTGGGGGTCGGCTGGCGGTGTGCACAGGTGCGGCGTCCCGCTTGTCTGTGCGGTGGTCTTGGAGCTTGCGGTCCTGCTGGTTTGCGTGACGGGTTTGCTGGTGCCCGGCTTCTGTTCAGAGGTCGTTGGTGGGCGCGGGGTGTTAGGAGGTAGCTGGGGTATGGAGGAGTGGCTGACTAGGTCTGGGCGCTCCGTGTGCTTCCTTCTCCCGGGCCGGATTGACTAAGTCCGGTGTCTGGCTGTACGCCGTCTACCTTGTTAGTCGGAGGCCGCGGTCAGGGGCATGGAGCGTCTGGCAGAGGTCGCGAGCGGGAGTTAGGCTGGTGTGCGTCTCCCCCGTTGCGAGTCCTTGCCGACGGACCCTGGCTACTCACCTCCTCCTGTTCCCGTCCTGGTCTTCCCTCAGGTTTGCCGATGCTTCTCTCTGTTACAGTGTTGGCCGGGCGGTCTCTTCCACGCAGTCTCTGTCAGGTCCTGCACGCTTCTGTTGGTTCTCGCGGTGCTCCCACTCGCCAGTATTCTTTCTCTGGGTTACTTGGGGTGGGTGGTATTTGTTTGCTGCTCGGTGTCCTCCAACGCGTTTCGGCCTGGTGCTGGCCTTCTTCTGGGGAGATTTACAGTTTCTTTGGTTTGTCTGTCTGAAGTAGGTTGGGGGCGGGTCTTCTCAGTCGGTTGTCCGTCTTTTGATTGGTGCTGCAGACTTGGTGTGTGTCTGTGTGGTGATTGGTGCTTAGGTCCATCAATCACTAGGTGTTCTTCATGCCGTTCCTGTGGTTCCCTCTCTCTCAATCTTGGGGTTGCTCATGGTAACCGGGTTTTCTCTATCATTCTTATGGGATACAGGGAAGTCGTTTTTAACGATGGGGAAAAGAGCTTATCCGAAGGAGACAGGCACATATAAAACTTTATACAGGGTGTACTGGCTCCTCCCCTCTGCTCCCCTCCCTCTAGCTTCAGTTTGAGAACTGTGCCTCAGGAGAAGCACGCATCAGGAAGAGCTCCAGAGAGTTTTATCTTCTGTTTTATTTCTTTATTATTTTGGGGCTGCTGTTTGGACTTAACAGCAGTCCTGCGTCGTGGGAGACTAGGGGAAGGGTTCAGCTGCTGGCCACTTCAAGGTACCGAGCTGTCCCTGCCACAGGACCACCGTCCTGAGTGGGTGCTGTTACCGCGGGCATTGCGCTTCAGCGCGCACACCCCTGGCATGCCGCACACCCCTAGTCCAGTCTGAAGACGTCAGTGGTGAGTATTACCCCGGGGTCCCCCTCCGTGGGGTCCCCGGGTTACTGTGCGGCAAGATGGCGGCGGTATGGCGGTGCCCTGCACAGGGACCGCGTAACCCCCTGCCTACACTGGGACAGGATACTGCCTCCTGTATTGTCCAGGGCAGTTACCAAAGAGGTTTGGACATTCCCCAATGTCAGTCTCAGTATAAAACGCAGGTAAGCTCCGGCGCCATTACGCTGGGCGGAGCTTACCCAGTGTGAGACCAGCTCTGTGAGGGCGCCAAAACCTGCTTCCTGCTTCTTCCCTGGCTGCTGGAAACGCCATTGTACTGCTCCAGACACTCCTCAGCGGTGTGCATCAGAGGGAATCTGCTTGCAGAGACAGCTTCAGGTTTTTCAGCGCTTGTGTCCTTGTACACTTGCCTGCATACACTGTATAGTACTGTTATTGAACTGTACTGTTTTACCAGCTCTTATAATCGGAGAGCTAAGGTTATCTGGTGTATTGGTCTCCTCTATTATCCTCTGTACACCCCCCCCCCCACTGGCTTGTTAAGCGGTACAGATCAGATAAAACTACACATAGTAATTATCTGGATAAATCACAGTGTGAGGTGTGTGAGGGGAGACTGTTTGTTTGTCACAATGGTGAGGAAACTTACATGTATGGTGTGCAGTGATAAGTTTGTGCCAGCATCTTCATCACAGGTTACTTGTGAGACATGTATGTCCCCACAAAGTACTGGGGTTCCCCCACAGCTTACTGGGCAGCAGAGTAGCACACAGGACAGCTCACAAGAGCCTGCCTGGGCAACAGGAATGAAAGCCATGCTTGAAACTGTGACTACACAGCTAACTGCTACTGCAGCTCAGACCCAGAGAGTACAGAGGGAGCTGGCTATCCTCTCTGCCAGAGTTGATATAATCACTCCTACCCCTGGGGATACTCGTAAGAGAAGGGCCCCCTCTCAAACCCCTGATTCTGGGGCTGATGATGGGGATGACGATGATGATGTGGATGATGCAGACGCAGGTGATGAGGAGCCTGATGCTTCACAGTCACTGTTGCGGGGCACAGAGCCATTAATTATGGCAATCAGGGAGGTGTTGGACCTTCCCTTAGCTGAATCCACAGTAGGGGATGCCTATTTTGCTACTCAGAAAAAGCAACAGGTTGTTTTCCCTGAACAGTCTGACCTGGAAAGTACATTCAAGTCAGCGTGGAATAACCCAGAACAGAGGTTTAAAGTGGCTAAAAAGTTTAAATCCACGTTCCCCGTTGATCCTGAGGGACGTAAGGTGTGGGAGGAGCCACCAGAGGTTGACTCTTCTGTGTCTCGCTTAGCAAAAAAGATGGTGCTTCCAGTACCAGGGTCGTCTTCACTGAAAGACGCCACGGACAGAAAGGTTGAAAACACCCTTAAGTCCATTTTTACTGCGAGTGGCGTGTGTCAGCGTCCTGTCTTAGCAAGTTGTTATATGGCTAAGTCTATATACACGTGGGCCTCACAGATCCAGGAAGGTCTTCTGGGTGACATGACAGTAGCACAGGTGTCTGAGAAATTACACCATATTCAGGACACAGCTAAAGTTCTGTGTGAAGCGCAGAAGGAGCCATTAACGGCTGTAACTCAGCCATGGCGGTGTCAGGGCGCAGATCCCTCTGGCTGCGGCAGTGGGTAGCTGACGCTGACTCCAAACGGAGTGTAGAAAACCTCCCCTTCACAGGTGGCCGGTTGTTTGGGAGTGATTTAGACGAATTAATCTCTAAAGCCACGGCAGGGAAGTCCACTTTCCTACCATCAACTCCACAGGTGCTGAAGCGTCCTTTTCAATCTCACTCCCAGCAGTCCTTTCGGGCAAGTAAATTCCGCCCTAAAGCCAGGGGTGGTTCAAATGCTGCAAGAGGCTCCCGTGGTAAATTCAGGAAGCCTTCTGCTTCGGCCACCGCAGAGCGGCCATCCAGGGCAGCTGCAGGTAAACCCGCAGCATGACGGTGGGGCTCCACCATTAGCTCCGGCAGAGGTGGGAGCCAGACTGGCGTTCTTCGGCCAGGTTTGGGAAGCCTCGTGCCTCAATACTTGGGTGCAGGCTCTTATTACGCACGGCTACAAGCTGGAGTTTGCAGTACAGCCACCTCAGAGGTTCTTCAAATCAGGCCTCCCAGCGTCCCCAGAGGACCAAGTGGTGTTGCAGCAAGCAATCCAAAAGCTGGTACAGGCCAAGGTGATAACCCTGGTCCCTCCCCTAGAGAGGGGGCAGGGTTATTACTCGAATTTATTTGTAGTTCCAAAACCGGACGGGACAGTACGCCCGATTCTGAATTTAAAATCCCTGAATCCCTTCTTGAAAGTGACCAAATTCAAGATGGAGTCCTTGCGGGCCGTGATAGCGGCACTGGAGGAAGGGGAGTTCTTGGCGTCCTTAGACGTGAAGGACGCCTACCTTCACATCCCAATATGGGCCCCTCATCAGAAATACCTGAGGTTTGCGCTGTTGAACGATCACTATCAGTTTCGCGCACTGCCGTTTGGCCTGTCCTCAGCCCTGCGCATATTCACCAAGGTGATGGCGGAGATGATGGTGGTTTTAAGGAAGAAGGGTATCTGCGTGATACCATACTTGGCCGACCTGCTGGTAAAGGCGCAGTCGCCAGAGGAATTGCAGACAGCCTTACAGGTTACCATACAGACCCTGTCGGGTCATGGTTGGCTCCTGAACTTGACAAAGTCGTCTCTGATCCCTTCACAGAGACTCCAGTTCCTGGGGATGGTGATGGACACGGCTCTCATGAGTGTCCCTGCCACAGGACAAGGTGTTAGACATCCAGCAACTGGTCACAGACTTGTTGAAAACCCCCCAGGTGACGGTGCACCAGTGCATTGTCTTATTAGGAAAGATGGTTGCCTCTTTCGAGGCTCTCCAATTCGGGAGGTTTCACAGCAGGATTTTCCAGCTCGACCTCCTGGGAAAGTGGTCCGGTTCTCACCGCCAAATGCACCGGCGGATTGTATTGTCATCTCGGACCAGACTGTCGCTACAGTGGTGGCTCCACACGCCCAACCTTATGGCAGGGCGTCGGATTAGCATCCAGGATTGGGTCTTAGTCACCACGGATGCGAGCCTCACGGGATGGGGTGCAGTGACCATGGGTCAGTCCTTTCAGCGCAAGTGGACCCTATGGGAAACACGCCTCCATATCAACAACCTGGAGTTACGTGCTGTGTATTACGCACTTCTGAAGGCGACCCCTCTCCTCAGCGGTCAGGCGGTCCGCATCCAATCAGACAATGCCACTACTGTGGCATTCCTGAACAGACAGGGCGGGACCAAAAGCAGGCCCTGTATGAGGGAAGCATCGAAGATCCTGTCCTGGGCAGAGCGTCACTGTCAGGCGCTCTCGGCCATATTCATACCCGGGGTGGACAACTGGGAAGCAGACTTCCTCAGTCGCCACGAGCTCCATCCCAGGGAATGGAGTCTACACCACCAGGTATTCAGTTCTCTGGTGGCTCGGTGGGGGACCCCACTGGTAGACTTGATGGCATCAAGAAACAATTGGAAAGTATCCAGGTACTTCTCGAGGGCAAGGGACCCTCAGGCAGAAGGAGTGGACGCCCTCTCCATACCGTGGACGTTCAACAGCCTGGTGTATGTCTTCCCACCGATTCCCCTAGTGGCTCGGGTGCTAAGGAAGATAAGAAGAGACGGAACCGAGGTGATTCTGGTGGCTCCGGACTGGCCACGAAGAGCGTGGTACCCGGAGCTTCTAAGTCTACAAAGAGACTCGTGGCGCCTACCTCTGCAAAGAGACCTACTCATGCAAGGACCGTGCGTCTTCCAGGCCTTGGAACAGCTGCGTTTGACAGCCTGGAAGTTGAACGGCAGATCCTAACTCAGAAGGGGTTTCACACTTCGGTCATCAAAACTATGACAAGTGCAAGAAAACCGGTAACGGCTGCACATTACCACCATATCTGGAAAAGATATGTGGGTTGGTGTGAACAGGAAAAGTTTACTCCTTCAGAGTTTAAACTGGAAAGGTTTCTTAGATTTCTCCAAGCAGGTCTGGATCTGGGCCTACATTTAGGCTCTTTGAAGGTGCAGGTATCTGCACTATCTGTCTTTTTACAGAAGAAGCTGGCTAATATACCTGAAGTGCAGACATTTCTGCAAGGAGTATTGCATATACAGCCTCCTTTTGTGGCCCCTACTCCACCGTGGGACTTGGATGTCGTTCTGACGTTCCTAAAATCCTCCTGGTTTGAGCCATTGGAGGAAATTGATCTGAAATATCTGACTTGGAAGACGGTGGTCTTACTAGCCCTAGCTTCGGCTAGGAGGGTCTCGGAGCTAGGAGCATTAACTTGCAAGAGCCCTTATTTGATATTCTATGAAGACAGAGCAGAATTACGCACTAATCCGCGTTTTCTGCCCAAAGTGGTGTCTGCGTTCCATGTGAACCAGCCAATTGTGGTTCCTGCTGGTGGGCCTCATTCTGAGGTGCCAACGTCTTTGGATGTGGTAAGGATTCTCCGTGTCTACATCAGGAGAACAGCGAGGATTCGCAAGACTGATGGACTTTTTGTCCTCTATGATGCCCAAAAGATTGGGCGTCCTGCTTCCAAGCAGTCTATTGCACGATGGATCTGTGCAACCATTAAACAGGCTTATGTGGTAGCAAAGCTTCCCATGCCTGCTGGGGTGAAAGCCCACTCAACTCGTTCAGTGGGGACTTCCTGGGCGGCTGCCCGAGGAGTATCGGCCTTACAATTGTGTAGAGCTGCCACATGGTCAGGCCAACACACTTTTGTCAAATTTTACAAGTTTGACGCTCTGGCCACTGAAGATACTCAGTTTGGGCAAGCGGTGCTGCGGCAATAGGTTCCGCACAATCCCGCCCGTTCTGATATCTTTGGTATATCCCCATCGTTAAGAACGACTTCCCTGTATCCCATAAGAATGATAGAGAAAATAGGATTTTAATACCTACCGGTAAATCCTTTTCTCAAAGTTCTTATGGGATACAGGGCGCCCGCCTCTGTGCGGAGGTTTGCCTTGCTCACTTAGTGAGATAGGGACCAATAATGGGTCCGTCTGTTACCTTTTGTTCTTTGCGGACATAAAGGTGTAGGTTACCAAGGTAACTTACGGTTACATAGTGTACCTTAAAGGTCCACGGGTGTAGATTGTCACTTAGGTGATACTTCTTATACATTGTTCCAGTTGGAACACAGTTCAAAAGAGTTGTCATGTTAACAAATTCTTAGGCCTTAGATTTCCCAGGTTCTGGGGTTGCTAATGTGGTCTATGTACGTTGAATGTATGATGGGTGTGCTGGATGAATCTCACCACGGTAAATATACACATATTCCTCTCATATTGTTCTTCTCCTTCGGCACAGTTCACTTAACTGAAGCTAGAGGGAGGGGAGCAGAGGGGAGGAGCCAGTACACCCTGTATAAAGTTTTATATGTGCCTGTCTCCTTCGGATAAGCTCTTTTCCCCATCGTTAAAAACGACTTCCCTGTATCCCATAAGAACTTCGAGAAAAGGATTTACCGGTAGGTATTAAAATTCTATTTTCTTGTTTCTCCGTTGTGCTGGGTGGGTTTAAAGAGATTCCGTGTCGCTGCGGTTTTGGCTTCTGGCATAAGTTAAATCAATGGTGGATTTAGGCGTCATTTGGGTTGAGCACTAAATTGGATCGTGCCAGCTGCAGTGAGGGTGGCCGGTGGTGCGGTGGATTGTATGTACATGAGACGTAGTCGGTGTCATATATAGTATGAATACGTTGTGTTAAGGCTGCCGCAATTTAAGTTGCAGAGGGAGATACATTGATGACATTAATATAGCTGAAGGGCATGGTGTCATGATGTATTTATAGGTATAGGTAAAAGCGGGGGGGGGCAGGGGTTAGGGAGGGGGGGGCAAAAAACTTCAAGGGGGTGGTAGTGTGATCCTGGAGTTGGTGATGTTAGTGTCCATGGTGGTTACTGTTAATTGTTTAGTTGATTCAGGTGGGTTATTTCTTTTTCCCCACTATGGATTTGACTTCGTTGTCCAGGTTGAGGCCTCGTGGGTTCAGTGTTTTGAGCTTGTACATCCATCTAAGTTCTGTCTTGTTCAGGAGTTGTGTGTAGTCTCCTCCTCTCCAGTTCCGTTTTACCATTTCGATTTCGATGAATGTAAGGTGTTTGGGGTCACTTTTGTGGTGTTCTTTGAAGTGCTGTGATAGATTATGGTCCTCAAATTCCTTCTTAATGTTTCGGATGTGTTCATTGATGCGTAAAATGAGGGTTTTATTGATGAGGGTTCTGGTTGTTCTTCCTACATATTGCTTCCTGTAGGGGCATTCTAGAAGGTAGATCACCCCTTTGTTTTCGCAGGTGATTTGGTTTTTGATTTGATATGTTTTTCCTGTTGTTGCTGATGTGAAGGCTTCCTTTGGTTTTGTGCTGAGCTGTTTCTGGTTTCTGCACCCGGTGCATTGGCCGCAATAGTAGAAGCCTTTGGAGGGTTCTGTCCCATTGATTGTGCCTTGTTTCTTCTGTTTGGGTGGAATGCAGCTGTGGACTAATTTGTCTTTTATGTTAGGTGCCTTACTGTATATGACTTTGGGTTTGTCTTGGATGTGTTCGTTCAGTTGTTCGTCCTGTAGGAGTAAAGGCCAGTGCTTCCTAAGGATCTTTTTGTATTTTTGTTGCTTGTTCTGAGTAGTTTGTAATGAAGAGTGGTATTCCTGGTTCTTTCTTGTTATCTTTGTTCTTGTATGTGAGTAGGCTCTTCCTTTCTATGTCTTCTACTTCTTTATGTGCTTTCTTCAGGTGTTCGTTGTCGTATTGTTTCTCTCTGAACTGGGTTGTTAGTTCGTTGCTCTGTTCGTGGAAATCTGTCAGTCTTGAGCAGTTCTGGCGTAATCTAATGTATTGGCTTTTGGGTATGGTTTGCAGCCACTGTGGATGGTGCCCGTTTGTGGAGAGTATGAAGCTGTTCACGTCGACTTTTTTCCTATATGTTTTGGTATGTATTTTCTGGTCTTCAATAAAGATTTTCAGGTCGAGGAAGTTGACTTCTGTTTTGCTATATTCCGTGGTGAATCTTAGGTTGTTTATGTTGCTGTTAATGTGTTTGAGGAAGAGTTGAAGTGATTCTTCCATCCCCTTCCAGATGAACAGGACGTCATCTATATATCTGTTCCATGTGATCAGGTTCTCTTTCCAGTTGTGCCCATTCCAGATGTGCTCGTCTTCCCACCAGCCCATGAACAGATTTGCGTAGCTCGGTGCGAATTTCGTACCCATTGCGGTCCCTGTGGTCTGTAGGTAAAACTGGTTCTCGAACCAAATGGTATCTTATGCTCTCCCTGCCCTGCTCGATCACCACGGAATATTGCAAAACAGAAGTCAACTTCCTCGACCTGAAAATCTTTATTGAAGACCAGAAAATACATACCAAAACATATAGGAAAAAAGTCGACGTGAACAGCTTCATCCTCTCCACAAGCGGGCACCATCCACAGTGGCTGCAAACTATACCCAAAAGCCAATACATTAGATTACGCCGGAACTGCTCAAGACTGACCGATTTCCACGAACAGAGCAACGAACTAACAACCCAGTTCAGAGAGAAAAAATACGACAACGAACACTTGAAGAAAGCACATAAAGTAGTAGAAGACATAGAAAGGAAGAGCCTACTCACATACAAGAACAAAGATAACAAGAAAGAACCAGGAATACCACTCTTCATCATGAACTACTCAGAACAAGCAACAAAAATACAAAAGATCCTTAGGAAGCACTGGCCTTTACTCCTACAGGACGAACAACTGAACGAACATATCCAAGACAAACCCAAAGTCATATACAGAAAGGCGCCTAACATAAAAGACAGATTAGTCCACAGCTGCATTCCACCCAAACAGAAGAAACAAGGCACAATCAATGGGACAGAACCCTCCAAAGGCTTTTACTATTGCGGCCAATGCACCGGGTCCAGAAACAGCTCAGCACAAAACCAAAGGAAGCCTTCACATCAGCAACAACAGGAAAAACATATCAAATCAAGAGCCAAATCACCTGCGAAAACAAAGGGGTGATCTACCTTCTAGAATGCCCCTGCGGGAAGCAATATGTAGGAAGAACAACCAGAACCATCAAGACACGCATCAATGAACACATCCGAAACATTAAGAAGGAATTTGAGGACCATAATCTATCACAGCACTTCAAAGAATACCACAAAAGTGACCCCAAACACCTTACATTCATCGGAATCGAAATGGTAACACGGAACTGGAGAGGAGGAGACTACACACAACTCCTGAACAAGACAGAACTTAGATGGATGTACGAGCTCAAAACACTGAACCCACAAGGCCTCAACCTGGACAACGAAGTCAAATCCATAGTGGGGAAAAAGAAATAACCCACCCGAATAGACTAAACAATTAAAAGTAACCACCATGGACACTAACATCACCAACTCCAGGATCACACTACCACCCCCTTGAAGTTTTTTGAACACCAAAACTTGCCCATTCTTTATACCGCAGCACCCAGCACCGAAGGGGCCAAGCGCTACACTGAATCCACCCTGAATTACGTACCCCCAATTGGACCAGTCAACCAATAAGTGAAGCAGCTAACCCCGACCACCGGGTACAGTGCGCAGGGACCCGAAAAAACCTAAATTATTTTTTATGTTCTCTGAATTGAACCATTACATTGAGTTTTGTTAAAATAAATACATCATTATATAGCACCCTCTGAAACCTTTTTTCTTTCATATATATCTATATCTAAGTGTTTGATTGGTAATGTCCACAGAAGTAGTAGAGTGCTTATTGATGTTGAAAGAGGCCACGTAAGGGCAAAGTACAAAATTATACTCTCATTCGGGTTCAGAGTTTGTTTTTACTTCAGTAAAATCCCAGCGCTGTGTAGATATTTGTTGTTGTTCTTTAATAGCCCCACCTCCATATTTGATGTACATTGTGTGTGATTAGTGAGTAGTTGCCTTTTCTCTTTTTTTCTTTTAAATCAGTTTCTGAGACATTTTATGCTAGAACTGTAGAAAATCAGGATGATCTGTACTTTTAGTGATTTGTTACTAGATGTGCTGGAGCAAACATAATTTTATTAGTTATTTCTTGTCATGTGATAAAATTATATTTCATTACAGTAATATGAAAGTAATGAAATTTTTTCTTAATTCACAGCTCTACTCTTGCTCATTGGATGGTACTGTTAAATTGTGGGATTTCATGGATGGTATACTGATAAAGGTATATATGTTTCCACTTTCAGTAGTTTATAATATTGAAAACTTTCTGTTCACAAATGAACAATTGCATTTGAATAATCATTTTTGCATTTCAGACTTTCTTAATAGAATTAAAAATGTTTGGCTTTTATCCATCTCCCAGAGAAGATTCCGTATATGTTATAACTCTGCAAAGTAATAATGAAGCTTCAGGTTGGTGTCCTCCCTTGCTTTTGTATTACTGTGATTGTTTTGAGTGTGGTCTAATTTTCAGTGTTCCTTGCTCTACTTGCAAACATTGGCCCTTATTTTGGTTCACTCGCAGAGGCAAATTCCTTCTCAAATGGAAAAAACATGTGCACTGTAGGGGGCAGATGTAACTTGTGCAGAGAGAATTAGATTTGGCTGGGCTTTTACTGCAAAGTGAGATATATATTGCAGTGTAAAAATAAAGCAGACCGTATTTTCCCTGCACAGAAACAAAATAACTCACCCAAATTTAACTCTCTCTGCATATGTTACATCTGCCCCCCCCCCCCCCCCCCCTGCAATGCAAATGGTTTTGTCCATTTGAGAAGGAATTTGAGCAGAGTGAACCAAAATAAGGGCCAATATGCTATGCTGAACCAAATTGCCCTTGAGCTCCCTGGGAGGCTGATTTAGGATTTGGCACTTGATGTGCCATTTTTACAAGCCATGAATAGCATGCAATTTATCGCATGTATAACTCCCGGGGAGCTGCAGCAACGTGGGGGCAGATTCCGGGCAGCCGGCAGGTGACAGGCGGCAGGGTGGGAAGCAGCAGCAGAATTTTAAAAAATACTTTCAAAGACTGGCCGTCTGCTGATTAGTGGCTGGCCAGTCTTTTGGAAGTATTTTTTTAAGTTCTGCTGTTTCCCACCCTGCTGCTGTCTATCCCTGCCTGCCCCTGAACATAGATGTCTGACAGCGGTGGTTTAACGCAGGCACACACCTACGGATCGGACCCAATACATCGTGGGTGCTAAAAAGCACCCTCGATGTACCACTGATGGGTCAGATCCTATAGATTTCATGTGTCCAACCCGATGCGCATGGAACTGCGCATCGGGTCAGATGGGATGTCACACACATTCGATTTGGGCCAATTTCTCATCCTGATCCATCAGGGTCAGGTGAAATAGTCTCAAATCATACCAGTGTATTGGAGCCTTTACAAAGAATCATTTGTATTTGCCTCAGTAATGACTATACACTTTAATGGTATGTGGTCACTGGGTAGTCAATGTCTAGGTCGACCACTAATGGTAGACAGGTTGACACCTTGAAATTGACGACATACCCAATGTTGATGCAAGCTTATGGTCGACCTAGACATGTTCGACATGAGTTTTTTACTTTTCTCTTACATTCATATGGGATACAGGGAGTCGTTCAAGATGATGGGAAAAAGAGGGTATCCGCAGGAGACAGGCACATATAAAACTTTACACTGGGTGTACTGGCTCCTCCCCTCTGCTCCCCTCACATCTAGCCAGTTTAAGAAAATGTGCCTCTGGAGAAGCACGCAGAAGGAAGAGCTCCAGAGAGTTTTTCTACAGTTTATTTTCTTTATTATTTTGGGACTGCTGTTTTGGACTTAACAGCAGTCCTGTGTCGTGGGAGACTAGGGGAAGGCCAATCATGGTACCAAGCTGTCCCTGCCACAGGACCACCGTCCTGCGTGGGTGATGTTACCGCGGACATTGCGCTGCAGCGCGCACACCCCTAGCATGCCGCACACCCCTAGTCCAGTCTGAAGACATCGTGTGGTGAGTACAACCCCGGGGTCCCCCGCCGTGGGGTCCCCGGCTTACTGTGCAGAAAGATGGCGGCAACGGCGGTGTGCCCTGCACAGGGACCTCGCAGCTCCCTGCCCACACTGGGACAGGGTACTGCCTCTGTATATGCAGGGGCAGTTTACCAACGTTTTGGATATTTTTTAATGTCAGTCCCAGTATAAATATACAGGTAAGCTCCGGCGCCATTACGCTGGGCGGAGCTTACCCAGAGCGGGACCAGAGCTCGGCAAGGGTGCCAAAACCTGCGTCCTGCTTCTTCCCTGCCTGCTGGAAACGCTATTATACTGCTCCAGACACTCCTCAGCAGTGTGGGACAGAGGGAATCCGCAGCAACGACAGCATCAGGTTTCAGCGCTTGTACCTTGTGCACTTGTCTGTATACAGCTTAAAGTACTGTTTAACTGTACTGTGTTACCAGCTCTTACAATTAGAGAGCTAAGGTTGTGGTGTATTGGTCCCCTCCATTACTCTGTACGCTACCCCACTGGCTTGTTAAGCTATAGACTAATACAGATAGTACTGCACATAGTGATTATCTGTGTCTTATTCACACTGTCTAAATCCTCTGTGATTGATTTGTGTGTGTGTGTGTGTGTGTGTGTGTGTGTGTGTGAGGTTGTTTTGTCACAATGGTGAGAAAACTTACTTGCATGGTGTGCAGTGATAAGTTTGTGCCTGCTTCTTCCTCACAAGTTACTTGTGGGCCATGCATGTCCCCTCAGAGTAGTGGGATACCCCCACAGCTTGCAGGGCAGCAAACAAGCTCACAGGACAGCTCACAGGAGCCAACCTGGGCAGCAGGGATTAAATCCATGCTGGAGACACTGTCTACACAGTTAGCTACCACTACAGCACAAACCCAGTGGATGCATAAGAGAGCTTGCTATCTTGTCTGCTAAAGTCAATATAATAACTCCTATTCCTGGGTTGTCTTGTAAGAGAGGTGCACCCTCCTAAACCCCCGAGTCTACTGCAGAGGAGGGGGGACGGGGACGATGAAGAAGCGGAGGAGGATGGTGAGGAGAATGAGAGTAGTTCCCAGTCATTACTCCAGGGCACTGAGCCATTAATCATGGCAATCAGGGAGGTGCTTGACCTTCCTTTAGCTGAATCCTATGAGGGGGATTCTTTCTTTGCCACTCAGAAAAAGCAGCAGGTTGTTTTTCCTGAGCAGACGGACGTGGAGAATACATTTAAGTCAGCATGGAAAAACACAGAGATGAGGTTTAAGGTCTCTAAGAGATTTAAATCCACCTTTCCGTTTGATCCTACGGGGAGGAAAGTGTGGGAAGAACCACCTGCGGTGGATTCCTCAGTGTCCCGGTTAGCAAAAAAGATGGTGCTCCCGGTGCCGGGGTCTTCCACTCTGAAAGTCCCTACAGACAGGAAGGTTGAAAACACTCAAGTCCATTTTCACTGCTAGTGGGGCGTGCCAAAGTCGAGTGTTAGCGAGTTGTTATATGGCAAAGTCTATATTCACGTGGGCCTCCCAGATTCAGGAAGGCCTATTGGGTGATATGACAGTGGCGCAGGTGTCTGAAAAATTACACCACATTCAGGACACAGCTAAGGTTTTGTATGAGGCGCAGAAGGAGTTAGGGGCCATTAACGGCCATAACTCCGCTATGGCGATATCGGGTCGCTGACTCCAAACACAGTGTAGAAAACCTTCCCTTCACGTGTGAACGGTTGTTTGGCAGCGGTTTGGATGATTTAATTTCAAAAGCCACTGCAGGGAAGTCCACCTTCCTTCCCTCGACCCCACGCATCCAAGCATCCTTTTCCTAGTCGCATCCAGCAGTCCTTTCGGACCGGTAACTTCCGCCCAAAAGCCAGGGCTCCGGTCGAGGTGGGTGCCCGGCTGGCATTCTTCCGTCATGTTTGGGAAGCCTCGTGCCTAAATTCTTGGGTACGGGGTCTTATTTTGCACGGCTACAAGCTCGAGTTTGCAAAACAACCACCTCACAGATTTTTTAAATCAGGCCTTCCAGCGTCACCAGTGGTCCATCCCATGGAAAGGGGGTGGGGTTATTACTCAAATCTGTTTGTAGTCCCAAAACCGGACGGTTCAGTCCGCCCTATTCTGAACCAAAAATCCCTGAACCCATTCTTGACTGTAACCAAATTCAAGATGGAGTCCTTGCGGGCCGTCATAGCGGCGCTGGAGGAAGGGGAGTTCTTGGCATCCATGGATGTGAAGGATGCCTACCTTCACATCCCAATTTGGCCACCTCATCAGAGGTTCCTGAGGTTTGCATTGCAGAACGATCACTATCAGTTCCGAGCGCTACCGTTCGGACTGTCCTCAGCCTCGCGCATATTCACCACGGTGATGGCGGAGATGATGATTGTTCTCAGAAAACAAGGGATCTGTCATATTGTATTTGGACGACCTGCTTGTGAAAGCTCGGTCATCAAAGGACTTACAGGTGGCTTTGCAGATTAACATGCGGACTCTCTCTGGTCACGGATGGCTCCTGAATTTGTCAAAGTCTTCTCTGATCCCTTTACAGCAGAGACTCTTGTTACTGGGGATGGTGTTGGACACGGTTCTCATGAAAGTGTTCCTTCCAGAAGAAAAGATTGCGGCCATTCAGCAGCTTGTCACGGACCTGCTGGGGAGTCCCCAGGTCTCGGTGCATCAGTGCGTTGTGTTGCTAGGAAAGATGGTGTCCTCCTTCGAGGCACTCCAATTTGGAAGGTTTCGCAGCAGGATCTTCCAGCTCGATCTCCTGAGCAAATGGTCTGGCTCACATCTTTAAATGCATCGGAAGATTGTGTTGTCCTCTCGGACAAGACTGTCGCTCCAGTGGTGGCTCCACATGCCCAACCTGCTTGCAGGGCGGAGGATTGGCATCCAGAATTGGGTCCTGGTTACCAGGATGCAAGCCTCCTGGGATGGGGTGCTGTAACGATGGGACAATCCTTCCAAGGCAAGTGGACCCTCTGGGAATCACAGCTCCACATCAACAACCTGGAGTTACGTGCGGTTTATTATGCACTTCTGGAGGCAGCCCCTCTTCTGATCGGGCATGCGGTCCACATCCAATCGGACAATACCACTACTGTGGCGTTTCTAAACAGGCAGGGCGGGACCAAGAGCAGGTCCTGCATGCGAGAAGCGACAAAGATTTTGTCCTGGGCAGAGGGTCACATCCAGGCACTCTGCCATTTTCATACCCGGGGTGGACAATTGGGAATCGGACTTCCTCAGTCGCCATAAGCTCCACCCCGGGGAATGGAGTCTGCACCACCAGGTGTTCAATGCTCTGGTGGCTCGGTGGGGGACCCCACTGGTAGACCTGATGGCATCGAGACACAATTGGAAGGTGTCCAGATATTTCTCCAGGGCGAGAGACCTACAGGTGGATACTGTGGGAGTTCAGCCTGGTGTACCTCTTCCCGCCGATCCCCTTGGTGGGTCGGGTGCTAAGGAAGAAGAGACTGAGCCGAGGCCACTCTGGTGGCTCCGGACTGGCCAAGAAGAACGTGGTATCCCGACCTTCTAAACCTGCAAAGGGACTCGTGGCGTCTCCCTCTGCGAAGAGACCTGCTCATGCAAGGCCCGTGCGTCTTCCAGGCCTTAGAGCAGCTTCGGCCTGGAGGTTGAGCGGCAAATCCTAACGGAGAAGGGATTTCACACATCTGTCATTAAAACCATGACAAGTGCTAGAAAGCCGGTCCCGGCATCATATTACCACCATATTTGGAGGAGATATGTGGGATGGTGTGAACAATGGAAATTTGCTCCGGCTGAATTTAGACTGGAAAGGTTCCTCAGATTTTTACAGTCTGGTTTAGATCTGGGCCTATGTTTTAGGCTCCTTAAAGTTACAGGTATCAGCCCTGTCTGTTTTTTACCAAAAGAAGCTGGCTAATATCCCTGAAGTGCAAATGTTCCTTCAAGGCGTCTTGCATATACAATGTCCATTTGTGGCCCCTACTCTACCGTGGGACTTTGATGTTGTCCTGACATTTTTGCGGTCCTCTTGGTTGGAACCGTTGGAGGAGATAGATTTGAAACACCTCATATCAGCCCATACCTGATATTCTATGAAGACTGAGCGGAATTACGCACTAGTCCACGTTTCCTTCCAAAAGTGGTGTCGGCATTCCACTTGAACCAGCCTATTGTGGTTCCTGCTAGTGGCCCTCAGTCTGAGGTTCCGGCATCTTTGGATGTGGTACGGTTTCTCCGCGTGTATGTCCGGAGAATGGCAAGGATTCGTAAGACAAAAGGACTTTTTGTCTTATATGATGCTCAGAAAATTGGGCGTCCTGCTTCCAATTAGTCTATTGCACGCTGGATCTGTGCAACTATTAAGCAGGCTTATGTGGAGGCAAAGCTTCCTATACCTGCTGGGGTGAAAGCCCACTCGACTCAGTGGGGACCTCCTGGGCGGCTGCTCGAGGAGTCTCGGCGTTACAGTTGTGTAGGGCCGCTACATGGTCAGGTCAACATACTTATCTAAAGTTTTACAAATTTGATGCTTTGGCCACTGAGGATACTCAGTCTGGGCAGGCGGTGCTGCTGCAATTTCCGCACAATCCCACCCGTTCTGGTGTCTTTGGTGTATCCCCATCGTCTTGAACTACTTCCTGTATCCCATATGAATGTAAGAGAAAATAGGATTTTAATACCTGCCGGTAAATCCTTTTCTCGGAGTTCATATGGGATACAGGGCGCCCGCCTCTGTGCGGAGTTCTGCATATCTCACTAAGGTGAGCTGTGGGCCACGAACTTGCCCTTATGTTGCCTTGTGTCCCTTCAATGTTCACAAGTGTGGAGGTTACTTAGGTGACCTTTTATCTTCACCTCGTGTCTCTCAGTTGATCACGGGTGTGTGTTGTCACCTTGGTGACGTTTCTTTATTAGTTGTCCCCTTGGGGACCTAACTATTTCAAAAGTGGTCTCTTATTTAAAATTCTGTTTAGGGCACTGAGGCCTCCACTTGTTATGTGGTTGCTGCAGTTGCCTCTGAAATTTGGTGAATGTTATGGTTCAGGTGTGCTGGATGAATCTCGCCACATTAAATATTACATATTCCTCTCATATTGTTCTTCTCCTAAGGCACAGTTTCCTGTTAACCGGCTCGATGAGAGGGGAGGAGCTAATACACGCAGTGTAAAGTTTTGTATGTGCCTATCTCCTTCGGATACCCTCTTTTCCCCATCGTCTTGAACGACTCCCTGTATCCCATATGACTCCGAGAAAAGGATTTACCGGTAGGTATTAAAATCCTATTTTTGGGGGATTTCTTAGTGGTCGACCTGGTGACTGTCAACCTAAACTCCACACAGAGAGGTCAGGAATTGAAGACATGACTTCAGTACAGTGTGCGGCAGCGAAACCACTGTGCCAACTTTTTTCATTTTGGGAATGCTGTTCTGGACTAAAAAGTACTCCTACTTCGTGGGAGCCAGGGGAAGGGTCAGTCCCCGGCCTCTTAAGGCGCAGAGCTGACCCTACTGCAGGACCACTTTCCTCTGTGGGGTTTGTTACCGTGAGCATGGCCATGTAGCGAGCAACCCCCCCCCCCCCCAGCGGCCGCACACCCCTGGCAGTTGTCCGAAGACGTCGGCGGTGAGTGTTACCGGGGGTCCCCCTTAGAGGGAACCCTGGCTTATTGTGCGGCATAATGGCAGTGTGTGCGGACCTCAAGCAGGGACTGGGGAAAAACCGCATCGACTGGCTTGTAAGGCAGCCGCTTAACTGCCAGGGCTTATTACACTGTTTTTACACAGTTACAGCAACTTGTCAAGTATAAATAACGCTGAAAGTGCCAGCTCCATGTAAAGGGGTGGGGCTTTACTCAGAGCAGGACCAGACTCTGCTGGGCACACTTTTAACAGCGTCCTGCTTCTCCCTGTGTGCTGACAATCGCCATTGCTCTGTACAAGGCAGCTGCTCATCGGTGTGGTGAATTTGGGGGTTCCCTGCAGCAGAGATGGCAAGTTAAAACGGCTTTCACTGTTACTGTACATTTATATGTGTATTATTATAGCAGTGTCTGTTTTGTTAAGCAGCTCCTCAATCTGGGAGCTCAAGTTATAGGGTGTACTGGTCCCCATATACCTGAGTCCTAGCCCACTTGCTAGTTAATTTCATTGTGACACATACTGTACATATAGTCTCACATATAGCCTACATTGCTACCTTTTCACACAGAACACCTGTGTGTGCTCAAAGCGTGTGTGTGTCTGTGTCTCTGTGGGGAGGTTACAGGCTCCACTATGGTTAAGATATTGACCTGCATGGTGTTCAGCACCAAATTCATCCCAGCATCTTAGTCACAGGCTACCTGTGAACGTGCATGGCACCGCAACCCAGCACCCCTCAGGTCAGCAGTGTACCCCCACAACTTTGTGGGACATCAAAAGGGGATGCTCAAGAGCCTGCTTGGCCAGTAGTATTTAATCACTACTGGACACAGTATCCTCCCAGCTAGCTGCTAATTCCCAGCAAACCCAGCGAGTGCAGATGGATTTGTCCATTTTGTCTGCACGGGTGGATATTCTCTCACAATCTCCGAAAAGACCGATTGCTGCACTTGCTCCTGATACTGATGAGGAGATTGTGGAGGAGGGGGAAGAGGAAGAACAAGATCCTCTTCAGGAACCTCAGTCCCTTGCACAAGGGTCAATCTTTAATTAGGGCCATTAGAGAGCTTTTAGACCTTCCTCTAGAGCAGTGGTTCCCAACCTTGGTCCTCAAGTACCCCCCAACAGTACATGTTTTCCAGGTCACCCAGCAGGTGCACTCATTATTCTAACCCTTTTAAAAAGATCCACAGGTGGAGCGAATTATGTCACTTGTGATTCTGTGTGGATACCTGGAAAACGTGCATTGTTGGGGGTACTTGAGGACCAGGGTAGGGAACCACTGCTCTAGAGGAATCTGCAGAGGGGATTCCTTCTTTATGGCTTAGAAAAGACCGGGTCTGCCCGCCCTGAGAAATTCTCGAGGTGGGTGGTCGTCTAGTGCACTTCAGCCAAGTGTGGGGTGCCTAGATTCCTAGATTCGCGGGGCTACAAGCTGGAGTTTGCCAGACAACCTCTCTGAAGATATTTCCGGATGGCTCTTTTGGCCTCTCTGGAGGACCGGATGCTCCTTCAAGGAGAGGTAGAAAGACTGCTCCTGACAAAGGTAATTCTACCCGTGCCGCGACAGGAACAAGGGAGAGAATTATTCCAACCTTTTCCTGGTGCCAACCTCAAATCCTTGAACCCATTCCTTCAGGTGTTCAAGTTCAAAATGGAATCACTCCGATCGGTGATTGCCAGTTTGGAAAAAGGGCAGTTCCTAGCCTCCCTAGATGTAAAGTACGCCTACCTCCACATCACAATTTGGCCACAACACCAAATGATGTTCCTAAGATTTGCACTGGGAGACTATCATTTTCAATTCCAGGCCTTACCTTTCAGACTGTCCACTGCTCCGCGCATATTTACAAAAGTTATGGCAGAGATGATGTCCCTACTCAGGCAAGGAATAAATGTGATTCCGTACCTGGACGACCTGCTCATCAAATCAGGGTTGGCAGAGGCCTTGAGGAGTGCAATCCACTTGACCACACAGGTTCTTTCCGACCACGGGTGGGTTCTGAATCTACCGAAACCATCGTTGTCCCAACCCAGAGGATGCAATTCCTAGGTATGATTCTGGACACAGCGGAACAGAAGGTATTCCTTCCGGAGGAAAAGGTGGCAGCCCTTCAACAGTTGGTGGTGGAAGTGCTGGCGATCCCTCAGGTGTCAGTCCATCTCTGCCTCCGATTGTTCGGCAAATTGGTGGCTTCGTTCCAGACAGTCCAGTATGCCCATTTCCACTCCAGGACCTTCCAACTGGATATTCTGGCCAAGTGGTCGGGTCGTCCCTCCACATGCACAGAAGGATTTGCCTCTCTTTGCAGACCAATCTATCTCTCCAGTGGTGACTGGGCTCACCCAACCTACTGGCGGGTCGGTCTTTCGGGATCCAGAACTGGGTCCTACTCACGACAGATGCCAGTCTGCGAGGTTGGGGAGCCATAACTCCAATAATTTGGAGTTGAGAGTGGTTTATTATGCCACGCTACAGTCAAGTCCCATGCTACAAGGCAAGGCGGTACAGGTCCATTTGGACAATGCAACCACGATTGCGTTTATCAACCGAAAAGGAGGGACCAAGAGTATGGCATGCATGAGAGAGACAACCAAAATCATCACTTGGGCGGAACAACATGTGACGGCGCTGTTGGCCATCTTTATATCGGAAGAGGACAACTGGAAGGCAGACTTCCTTAGTCATCGCGATCTCCATCTCGGGGAGTGGGATCTTCATTCTTAGGTGTCTGCTCGCATTGTGGAAGTGTGGGGGCTCCTGCAGATCGACATGATGGCCTCTCGACTCAACCACAAAGTCGACAGGTACTGTTCGCGGACCAGGGATCCTTGTGCAGAGGCGGTGGATGCCCTGACTTTGTCATGGAATTACCGGCTGGTGTACCTGTTTCCACCTCTTCCATTACTTGCCCGGGTCTTAAAAAGGATTTGAAATCAAAGGGCGGAGGCCATCCTGGTGACACCGGAATGGCCTCGGAAGAGCCTGGTACGGGGATCTTTAGGCCATGAGGGTGGAAGACCCCTGGTGCTTACCTCTCAGAGACAACCTGCTCCTCCAAGGGCCATTCTTCTACCAGCACTTACAGCGGCTACGATTAACGGCCTGGAGGTTGAGCGGCAGATTTTAGGCCACAAGGGCCTACATTCTATGGTCCGCTCCACCACGACCCAAGCTAGGAAACCAGTGATTGCATCCCACTGTTATCTCATTTGGTGAATGTATGTGGCCTGGTGCGAAGGGAAGAACCTACCACCAGCGGTGTTTAAACTGGACAGTTTATTACGGTTCTTACAAGCTGGTTTGGATTTGGGTCTTAGGCTCGATCTCGGATCTCCAGATCTCGGCCCTGTTGGTCTTCTTTCAGAAGAAGCAGGCGTCCTTGACGGAGGTCCAGACTTTTCTCCAGGGGGTACTGAGGTTTCAGTCCCCCTTCGTACCGCCCACGGCACCATGGGACCTGGACATGGTTTTATCTTTTCTGCAGTCTTCCTGGTTTGACCCTTTGGAACAGTCTGACTTAAAGTACCTTACATGGAAGATGGTGGTCCTGTTGGCCCTGGCTTCAGCCAGACGGGTGTCTGAACTTGGAGCTCTGTCTTGTAAGAGCCCATACCTAGTCTTTCATAAGGATCGGGCAGAACTCCGGACTTGGTCGCAATTCTTGCCTAAGGTTGTGTCGTCCTTCCATCTGAACCAGCCCATTGTGGTCCCGTCCTGTGCTGCTCATTCCTTCTTCCCTGTTGTACATACCCTTAGGGTATATGTTAGACGTACATCTAGGTTGTTAAAGACGAATAGTCTCTTCGTGCTTTATGATGCACAGAAAAAGGGTTGTCCGGCATCCAAGCAAACCATTGCACGTTGGATCCGTTCCACTATACAACAGGCATATGGGTCGGCAGGATTGCCTCTTCCAGCCTGGTTGAAGGCTCATTCAACCAGGTCGGTGGGGACTTCCTGGGCGGCTGCCCAGGGTGTCCCAGCCTTACAGCTTTGAAGAGCTGCAACTTGGTCAGGCCGACACACATTTGTTAAGGTCTACAAATTTGACGCCCTGGCCAGCGAGGATTCCCAGTTCGGACAGGTGGTGCTTCAGCAGTCTCCGCACGTTCCCTCACGTTCTAAAAGCTTTGGGACCTCCCCATCGTATTGGACCCCATTCTACCATATGGATGCTAGAGAAAATAGGATTTTAGTTACCTCCCGGTAAATCCTTTTCTCATAGTCCATATGGGATACTGGGCACCCGCCTCGGTGCGGAGGTACTTCTGCGTGTAGTTGTAGTTGGCTTGTTGCCTTTGTAACTTCGTGACAGTTCATTTACAAAGTGTTCAAGAAGTTATTGCTCACGTTTTCTTGTTTGATGTGTGCTGGTATGAATCTCACCACATTTCATGCTTCAGATATCCTTCCTCACATAATTCACTCTCCTTCGGCACAGTTTTTCATTAACTGACTAGTGGAAGGGGAAGTAGAAGGGAGGAGCCAGTGCACCCATACTGAAGAATCTTATATGCCATGTCTCTCCTGCGGAGGACCTCTATCCCCATCGTATTGAACCCCAGTATCCCATATGGACTACGAGAAAAGGATTTTCCGGTAGGTAACTAAATTCCTATTTTCTACGTTTGTCCTTAAACTTGAACATAATTTAGTAAGCAGTGTCCTTTTTGTATCAATTGTCTCTAATCTGCTTTTCAAAAACTTTTGTTATTAGAAAGTTTTCAGCTAGTTTCTGTAAAGCTACCAAAGTCAACAGAACAAGAATCTGAAGCTAAAGAAATGGCACTTCTATTTGAAGATATAAGTCAGTCACCAAAATGTACAGCCGTTGGAAGAGATGTGAGTAATATTGATAGCTTTCCTACATCTGGGGATTATTTTTGATCATGGGAATAGATCATACAAAGTGCTGAAGGATATAGGATGCTTTAAATATATATATATATATATATATATATATATATATATATATATATATATATATATATATATATATATCTCTATCTATCTAAGGCAGAAATGCCCAGCACTCATCCGTACTTGAAGCAACTTGTGCGGTGCACGCAATCTCGAAATGGAGAAAATGTAGCAAACTCTGTGGTGAGCGGCACTCATCAGTCAAACAGCAGGTACATCGCAAATAAATCAGCCAAAGGCAATGCGGTAAGTCAACGTTTCGGGTACTCAAACCCTTTATCAAGACATGATAAATGTCTTGATAAAGGGTTTGAGTACCCGAAACGTTGACTTACCGCATTGCCTTTGGCTGATTTATTTGCGATGTACCTGCTGTTTGACTGATGAGTGCCGCTCACCACAGAGTTTGCTATATATATATATATATATAGATATATATATATATCTATATATATATATATATCTATATCTCTATATCTCTATATCTCTATATCTCTCTATATATATATATAATATCTCTATATATATATAATATCTCTATATATATATATATATATATATATATGTATAGGAATCCAAAGGTCCGGCACTCGCTTGTAATATGTAGTTGGCTCCAGGTGCCCTCCTATGCCAAGAACACAGATATCCACCAGACGGGCGGCACTCACGGAAATAACAGGCAAGACACACAAAGTGCGCTTAACGTTTCAATCTTTAACAGATTTTCATCAGAAGCGTTACATATGTGTAAAAAACAGAAATAAATACCTTCACCAGCCCCGTGTACAGCACAGTCCCCGCCTCCGGCCCGCGTTCCCGCTCACCTGCACGCAGACATGTCGCATACCGAGTGACGCCACTGGCTTCCGGTTGCTAGGGAACAGTCTGCAGCTTGCGGTTCACAAGCTACAGCTACTTCCCTCTTCCGGTCTTCCATGCCGCCCAGTCAGCAGCAACATCATGTTGTCATGGTGATGGCGTTAGCTTCTCGCGATCACCTGGAGGCCGCAGTACTATGAGAGACAAAAATACCTGTCATTAGCATATTGAAGGCATCAATTGAATACAAATAACAAAAATGCAAGGGGGAAAAGGACAAAAATAAATGAGACATAACAAATGAAGCATTGTAAGGCAGAGAGCAAAGAACCAGAATAATTGGGGTTATAAAAAGCAGTTTAAGTTGAGCTGTTCATTCAGACCAAATGGACTATTAGGTCAGCTCAACTTAAACTGCTTTTTATAACCCCAATTATTCTGGTTCTTTGCTCTCTGCCTTACAATGCTTCATTTGTTATGTCTCATTTATTTTTGTCCTTTTCCCCCTTGCATTTTTGTTATTTGTATTCAATTGATGCCTTCAATATGCTAATGACAGGTATTTTTGTCTCTCACAGTACTGCGGACTCCAGGTGATCGCGAGAAGCTAACGCCATCACCATGACAACATGATGTTGCTGCTGACTGGGCGGCATGGAAGACCGGAAGAGGGAAGTAGCTGTAGCTTGTGAACCGCAAGCTGCAGACTGTTCCCTAGCAACCGGAAGCCAGTGGCGTCACTCGGTATGCGACATGTCTGCGTGCAGGTGAGCGGGAACGCGGGCCGGAGGCGGGGACTGTGCTGTACACGGGGCTGGTGAAGGTATTTATTTCTGTTTTTTACACATATGTAACGCTTCTGATGAAAATCTGTTAAAGATTGAAACGTTAAGCGCACTTTGTGTGTCTTGCCTGTTATTTCCGTGAGTGCCGCCCGTCTGGTGGATATCTATATATATATATATATCTATATATAGATTGCTGCTTGTAAGCTGTTCTGTTTGCCTCTTGAGAAAGGGGCTGATGCCCCGAAACGAGCCGTTGAGGCTCCAATAAAGAATTGTTCATCTGCTGCAGTGACGTGTCGTTTCAACTTTTCTTTGAGGAGGAGAAACCCTGCTGTGTATGTATCTTGGCAAAGGCACGCAGCCACATTTAAGGAACTTGAGGAGAGTGCTGGTCCGTTTACCTGCCTGTATCTATATATATATATATATATATAGATAGATAGATAGATAGATAGATAGATAGATAGATAGATATAGATATATATAGATATATATAGATATATATAGATATAGATATATATAGATATATATATATATAGATATATATATATAGATATATATCTATCTATAGATATATATATATATCTATCTATATATATATATATATATATATATATATCTATCTATATATATATATATATCTCTATATATATATATATATATATAGATATATATATATATATCTATATATATATATATCTATATATATCTATATATATATAGATATATATATATATATAGATATATATATATATAGATATATATATATATCTATCTATATATCTATCTATATATATATATATATCTATATATATATTAGGGCGGAGTGAAAAAACTGAAATTGAGAAATTCAAAATCGGCTAGTGTGGAAAAGTTGTGACTTGATCTGAATAAGAAACGTGCAAAAGCATTTTGATCTGAGTCAACATCTTCTGTTCTGGCAAGAGGCCTGAAGTTTCACTTTTTTGGTGAAAATGACGAAAACTATGAAGATGCTCCGATCTAGTTAAAATGATGTCAGGATGTCTTAGAGTGGTTCATTAATATACTTTAGCATAGTAAAAGAGAGTACGAGATTGTCCTAGTGCAAAGTGAATGACTTTGGTGGGAGAAAAAATCCCTAATAATTGACCCATTTTCATGGTCACAATTGTGAATATTGTGTGTTTTCTCCTGAACGTGTTTATAATAGAAGAAGCACAAATACTCTAAATGGAATTTCGGTGACACTGTGTGAAATATAACACTGCATAATGGCCCTTAATCAGACCTGATCGCAGTACAAATTTGTTCTCAAAATGGGCAAAACAAATGCTGCATTGCAGGTGGGGCAGATGTAACGTGCTGAGAGAGTTAAATTTGGGTGGGGTGTGTTGAAACTGAAATCTAAATTACAGTGTAAAAATAATGCAGCCGGTATTTACCTTGCACAGAAACAAAATAACTCACACAAATCTAAAGGTGGCCATACATCTACAGATCGATTGTCAGATTGGGCCGGTTGGAACAAACAGCTGGTAATATCTGAATGACAGTTTTTCAGCATTTCAAAGCAAATGGTCAACTGTCATTTGCTCTCATCTTTTACCAGGATTTTGTTCCAACCAGACAGATCGGACAATAAATCTGTAGATGTATGGCCACCTTAAATCTCTCTGCACATGTTACATCTGCCCCACCTGCAGTCCAGCATTTGTTTTGCCCATTTTGAGAACAAATTTGTACTGAGATCAGGTCTGATTAAGGGCCACTATGCAGTGTTATATTTCACACAGTGTCACTGAACTACATGAAATTGGATTTATGCTGCTCTCTTTGCAGTGCATATACAAAGATAGACAATCCTGTGTATATAAATAAGAAATAACCGTTGCAGTCTGTTATTGAAAAACAGTAACTGTTACAATAAGTTTTACAAGTAACAGTGTGAACTGTCTAATGTATAATTTTACATATCACTTCTGTTTATTGACAGAAAAACAGTGTTGCATCCCCTATACTGGGAACATGATTGGGCTGCATTACAGCATATAATTATGCCAAAGATAAGCCAATATATTAACTGTTAAATACGTTGAAGTGTATTATGATGTAATAAATTGTAAGCTTGCAGCAGGGCCCTCTAACCCCCAAGTCTGTCTGTCATTACCCAGTTTGTTTTATTACTGTCTACTATTGTAAAGCGCAACAGAATCTGCTGAGCTATATAAGAAACTGTAAATAAATAAATAAACAAATACATTGATTCAAAAAATAACAGGTTAATCATTCTATGAGTGGTGTCCAGCAGTACATATATGCCAATCACTGTGTTCATTTCTATGCAGCAGGGCCGTCTTAACAGCAGTGTGGGCACCTGGGCAAAGCAATGCACTGGGGCCCTTACCCATTTTCCCCTCCTAGGGGTGGGGGGTGCTATCAGCAGCAGCTGTGATGTCCCACGGGTGGCAGGGGGTGCTCTATCTTCCATTCAACATGTAGGACCTGGAGCAGTAACTTCTGCTAATTATTCCTATACTGCACAGGTGGTGGGAGGGTGAACACTAACGTGTGGAAGGGGGCACTGAGCTGTATGAAGGGTCCCTTGTAAATTACTTCCAGGGAGGTAGGGGGTGTTTTATACGCAGGGGATGGTTGGATAATGGAGTGGGCTTAATATTCGGCATTTTCCGGTGGAAGGGCAGCTTGTTTGACTGCAGATATCGCCATTATCTGGAAATAGATTTCTTAGCCTAGTATAAAAACCTAGAGTCCCAACTTTCATGAGGTGCTGGGAACTTGGGTATCAGAGATCAGGAGCCAGAGCAATCCATTGACAAAAATATAAAACTACACCAGACGTTTGGAGCTGGAGCAGGGACCGGCTGCTTGAAGGCTGATATCTCTGGTTCTGGGCATGATAGAGACAAGCCGCTAGTGTCAGAGAGAACCTGAGAAATATGACTGGAAATTGTAATTAACAGGTCGGATGTGGACTGCTGCTTTGAAGTTGGATATCTGCAGTTCCCCAGGGCCGATTTTCAAAATTCTGGTATACCTGGAAAAAGGGGATCCTCAGCTATCAACATAGAGCCCTTATACGCCTGGGTCCCCTGGGCAAGTGCCCATTAAGCCCATACAAAAAGACGGCCCTGCTAGGCAGGATTGATCAGCAATACTTATTACAGCATAATGCACTTTAATGTATTTAACTGTTAATATATTGGCTTATCTTTGGCATAATTATATGCTGTAATGCAGCTGCAGGTGTGGCAGATGTAACATGTGCAGAGGGAGTTAATGTGGCCATACATCTACAGATTTATTGTCCGATCTGTCTGTTTGGAACAAAATACTGGTAATGGATGCTTTGAAATGCTGATACTTTGCTTTGAAAGGCTGGAAAACTGCCAAAAACTGTCATTCAGATATTACCAGGTATTTGTTCCAACCAGCCAGATCTGACAATCGATCTGTAGATGTATGGCCACCTTTAGATTTGTGTGAGTTATTTTGTTTCTGTGCAGGGTAAATACCTGCTGTATTATTTTTACACTGCAATTTAGATTTCAGTTTCAACACACCCCACCCAAATTTAACTCTCTCAGCACGTTACATCTGCCCCGCCTGCAATGCAGCATTTGTTTTGCCCATTTTGAGAACAAAGTTGTACTGCGATCAGGTCTGATTAAGGGCTATTATGCAGTGTTATATTTCACACAGTGTCAATGAAATTCCATTTAGAGTATTTGTGCTTCTTCTATTATAAACACGTTCAGGAGAAAACACACAATATTCACAATTGTGACCATGAAAATGGGTCAATTATTAGGGATTTTTTCTCCCACCAAAGTTAGTCACTTTGCACTAGGACAAGCTCGCACTGTTTTTTACTATGCTAAAGTATATTAATGAACCACTCTAAGACATCCTGACATAATTATAACTAGATCGGAGCATCTTCATAGGTTTCGTTATTTTCACCTAAAAAGTGAAACTTCAGGCCTCTTGCCAGAACAGAAGATGTTGACTCAGATCAAAATGCTTTTGCACGTTTCTTATTCAGGTCAAGTCACAACTTTCCCACACTAGCCGATTTTGAATTTCTCAATTTCAGTTTTTTCACTCCGCCCTAATATATATATATATATATATAGATATATATATCTATATCTATATCTATATATATATATATATATATATATATATATATATATATATATATATATATATATATATATATATATATATATATATATATCTATATATATATATATATATATCTATATATATATATATATATATATATATATATCTATATATATCTATATATATATCTATATATATATATATATATCTATATATATATATATATATATATATATATATATCTATAGATAGATATATATCTATAGATATATCTATATATATCTCCCCAATAGTGGTGAGGCGCCAATCTGTCAATGTACAGTCCTTATGAAACCAATAATTTTTAAATAATGATGAAAATTTCATCCAAGCAATTGCTTTATTTGATCCTTCAATAGATAGTCATAAAATGGAGACACCACCGCGTTGGTGGTGTCTCCATTTTATGACTATCTATTGAAGGATCAAATAAAGCAATTGCTTGGATGAAATTTTCATCATTATTTAAAAATTCGTCTTTAAAAATACTTCATCAGGGGAATAACAGGTACAATCTATAAATGCAAACATTAGTATAAGTACATATAATAATATATGCGAATAAAGGACTAAGCAAGTTTCCAAAGAAGACCTTTTAGGTGGAAATATATTTTATTTAAAAAGAAGAAAGAACAAGAAAAAGGTGGTGGCGAGCCATATGTGAAGAACAAAGAAATATATACCTTCTGTTTGATATAGGATATCCTATTATCATAAGAGGTCCTGTGCGGTTCATATTGTTAATCCTACTGAAATCATAATGTGATATATAAGTGAAATAGAATATATTCTTTTTTTTTTTTTAACTTCAATAAGTTTTTATTGAAAAGGGTTTTGCATTACAGAATATAAACATATGTGGTAGTAGGGAGGACAATGATATGGGGGGTGGGGGGGGGGGTGGAGGAGAACAAGGGATGAAGGGGGGGGGGGGACTGACGGTCAAACATGCACCTCGCTGCGCAGAGCGGGTGGGTTAATGTGAGCAATTATAAATAGAGGATAAGTTCTCAGAGAGGACAATGGTAACCATACAAGCAGTAGTGGTAACGGTCGGAGTTAAGCTCAATGGAGATAACGCAAACAGTAAAACAAGGTAATAATAAAAATAAAAAACAGAATCAAGACAATGAGGGTAGTTATACATCCCACGGGTTGGGCATAGGTGGACCTCCTGGTCTCAAGTCTCCTCTGGTTCGTTGAGGCTAAATTGTCGGGGGTCTGAGGTAGCCGGGGGGGAAAGTAGTATGGATCCCTCCCCCTCTGTTATGTATATATGCCAAGGTTGCCACCGTGGGGATACCGAGGAAGCCGGGGGTGTGCTAAGGGAAGGGCCAGACTCCATCAGGAAGTGATGGTTTGTCTTCTTGATCACCTGTAGTAGGGATGGGGGATCAGGTTGCGCCAGGGTGGCGCGCGCGGCTATGAGGACGTGTCCTAGTACCAGCCTCTTCTCTTTAGGTATTTCTTGAGGGTAGACGTGGAGTAGAGCTAGGGAGGGGTCTGGGGCTACTTGGGTTTTAAGAACTGTGGAGATTAATTTGAATACGTCTGACCAGAATTTGAGGATATGGGGGCAGGTCCAGAATATATGGAGTATGTTCCCCGCTTGGCCACACAGTCTCCAGCATTTATTGGGGCAGGACGGCCAGAAGGAATGCAGTCGCTCTGGAGTCATATAGATTCTGTTTATTAGTTTAATATGCATTTCTGTGTGGTTCAAGCAGCGGGACATGTCAAAAAATGTGGTGAAGATTTGTCGCCATTCATCTGGTGCGAAGGTTCTTCCTAGGTCGGCTTCCCACTTCAGGTGCGCTGGGGCTTTCACAAAGGAGTGGGGCGTTATTAGGTTCTTGTACCAAAAGGAAATATCCCATTTAGTGTAGGGGTTGAAGGGTCTGGAAAGGATATGCTGGAGAGTGGGCTGTGGGCGGGGGAGCTTCGCGATGGAGGAGGTCCACCAGTGTGACACTTGGGAGTGATGGAGATACTCTGATGCGGGTAGGTGGAAAGTGTGCTGTAGGGAGGTAAATGAGAGTGGGGCGTGTGAGTCAAGTATGTCCCCTAGGGTGTTAATGCCGCGGGCTTTCCATGAGTTGAGGTTAAGGTTCGGGATTAATTTAGCTACGGTCGAGATCGGGATGGAGGGGAGGTTGTTTATGGGGGAGTCGAAGGTGGCGAGGAGCCTATCCCAAGCGAGGAGAGAGGCCCTGGTGGACGGGAGAAGGGATGGTAAGGTCGGCCTGAGTTGTCGGGGGATTCTGAAGAGGTCAGCTAGTGGGATGTTGGGGGGAGAGGGATTGCTCGATGGAGACCCAGCTTGTCGGTGCGCCGGGTTCTGAGAAGCGTTTGATTGGGGCTAGGAGGGACGCCAACTGGTAGAGGTAGAGATCTGGGAGGTCGAGTCCCCCAAACGCCCTTGGGAGGTGGAGTCTGGCTCGAGCTATCTTTGGGGGTTTAGACGCCCATATGTACTTTGAAATAATGGTTGTGGCCGTCTTTAGGGCTTTCTCCGGAAAGTTTTAGGGGATGGTCCTGAACAGATACATTAATTTTGGTAGAAGGGACATTTTGAAAGCCGCCATTCGACCCATCCAGGAGATGTCGAATGCGGACCAGGAGTTGGAGATGGTGGACAGGGTGTCTAATAGGGGGGTAAGGTTAGCTTCGAAAACTTTGGAAGTGGTGGAGGGGATATTAATCCCTAGGTATTTTATGGAGCTCCTTTGCCAGTTATATTGGTGTGACGTTTGTAATGCTGCTTTCAGACCGCATAACTGGCTTTGACCCTGTATTTGGAAACGTTTCCAAAAACGGGTCTGCCAGATAAAACCCCTTTCACACCGCAGCACTTAAACGGTATATTACCGTTTAAGTGCCGATTTTTTGACACTGGCAGACCCGTTTTTGGAAACTTTCCAAATACAGGGTCAAAGCCAGTGCAGCCTTCAGCCCTCCCCTCCGTGCAGCTCCCCCCCCCCCCTCGCGTGTCGACCGAGAGCATGTCGACGCCCCCCCCGCGCATGTCGACGCCCCCCGCGCGTGTCGACGCCCCCCGCGCGTGTCGACGCCCCCCCACCCCACCCCGCGTGTCGGCGCCCCCCCCCCCCGTGTCGACTTACCCCGTGCCGGTACCTCCGTTGTGGACTGCAGCTCAGTATGCTCGGAAAGCACTTATGAAAAAAGTGTCTTCCAGAAAATGGCTGCCCCATAGGAAACCCTGTTTAAAAAAACTGTCTTCCGTATGGGGGGCAGCCATTTTCTGAAAGACACTTTTTTCATAAGTGCTTTCCGAGCATACTGAGCTGCAGTGCCGGGAACCACAACGGAGATACCGGCACGGGGTAAGTCGACACGGGGGGCGCCGACACGCGCGGGGGGTCGACACGCGGGGGGGCGTCGACACGCGCGCGGGGGGTGTCGACACGCGCGGGGGGGGCTCCAGTGCTGTCTGTGAATACTTAATGAGCGCTCATTAAGTATTCACTGTGCTGAATTTAGGACCCAGCTCATTGGCTGGGTCCTAAATACCGTTTCTGAGCCGATTTTTGCGCTAAAATACCGGTTCAGAAACGGGTAGGACCCTGCATTTTAACCGGTTAGAAAAAACGGCATTTTCTAACCGGTTAAGTGGGACTGGACCTTTCAGACCGCACACATTACCGTTTTAAAACGGTAAAAAAACGGCAATTTACCGTTTTAAAAGTGCGGTCTGAAAGGGGCATAATTGGTGAATGTGGGGGGAGAGGTTGATGGGGAGTGCGTCGGTCTTGGTCGTGTTGAGTTTGTAGTACGAGGCCCTACTGTATGAGTCTAAGATGTCATGAAGGTGGGGCAATGTGGTGATGGGGTCGGTTATAAACAATAGTACATCGTCTGCGAAGAGGCTGATTTTATGTCGATCAGGGCCTTTCTGAAGGCCCTCTATTTTGGTGTTGTTCCGTATGGTGATGGCCAGGAGCTCTATTGAGAGGACAAATATGAGTGGGGAGAGGGGGCATCCCTGTCTGGTGCCGTTTGTGATTAGAAAGGGATCAGAGAGAAATCCGTTGCTAAGCACCCGGGCTGAGGGCGAGCTATATAGAGTCAGCATGGACTGAAGGATATGGCCTGAGAAGCCGAAGCGGCGCAGGACCTCCCGCATATAGTGCCAGTTCAATCTGTCGAACGCTTTTTCTGCGTCAAGGGATAATAGAAGGAGGTCCTGCTCGCTGGTTAGGGAGTCTAGTAAGTCGAATACCCGCCTGGTATTATCGGAGGCCTGTCTACCCGGTACAAATCCGGTTTGATCCGGGTGGATCAAGAGCGGCAGAACTTGGTTGATGCGCATAGCCATCAGCTTGGCGAACAGTTTGATGTCGCAGTTTAATAGGGCTATGGGTCTGTAATTCTGGCAGAGGGAGGCGTCTTTCCCAGGCTTGGGAATCGTGACTATGCGTGCTTCCAGGAGTTCTGGGGGGGCCGACCCGAGGGAGGAGAGTTCGTTGAAAAGGTCTGTCAGTGTTGGTGTCAGTAAGTCCTTGTATGTTATGTAGAAGTCGGTAATGAATCCGTGTGGGCCGGGGGCTTTATTCCGTGGGAGGGATTTTATGGCTGTCTGGATTTCCGTTTGGGACCAGGGGACATTAAGGGCGTCTAGCTGCTCAGGGGTGATGGAAGGGATAGAGATTTTGTCTAAGAATGTCGAGATCGTTTCAGCAGAAGGTTGGGGGGTGGAGGGGTCGGAGGACAAATTGTAGAGCTTGGAATAGTATTGGGCAAATTGATTAGCTATGTCCTTAGGGTTGGTGATTTTAGTGTTCTCTGGTGTGGGAAGATGTTTAATTTTATTCCTAGCTTGTTGGGCCCTCAAGTTTCTGGCTAGCATTCTACCTGCTCTGTTGCTGAACATATAGAATTTATGGCGCAATCTGTTCAGTGCTAATTCTTGTCCTGCACCTGGGTCTGTAGGGTGAAGGAAACGTGCTTGCTGAACAGGATGGCCACTCCGTTCCGTTTAGTTGGGCCATTAGCTTAATATGCTGTGGGGTAGTTTGCGTCTCTAAGTAGTGGGGGGTTCGAAGAGTTAAAGTGGGTATCCTGGACAGCAACCACGTCTGCCTTTTGTTTGTGGAAGAAAGATAAGGCCATACGTCTCTTGGTGGGGGAGTTCAACCCCTTCACGTTTAGGGACATAAAGTTAGGCATAGCAGCTTAAGGGGGGTTGCGATAGGGACTGTTGTTAGGCGGTTGAGGGAGTTCGTCCCTAGGAGGGAATTCTAGACCGTCCGTTGGAGGTACGGGGGGGAGATCGTGAGTTTGAAAAAGGTGAGCATGTGGGGGAGAGGCAAGAAGGGCTTGGGGAGGAGGGGGGGCAGGGGGGGAGAAAGGTCAGTTAGATTGGACCTGCATGACTACTGCAGAGGAGAGTGGGGAGAACAGAGGGAGATGCAGTAGTATGGGTAACATCGGGGTGGTGGCTTGGGTCGCGCAACGGGCGGCCGCCACTCACATACAAACATAGTGTGAACGATAAAGAGGAGATATAACACTGTAACCTGGTCAGCAACTAGACCTACAGTTTAAACATAAATGCGGTGTCCAACAAGAAGGGACCTAGCATTTGTATCCTAACAAAACATAACCAAACAGCACAAAACAAAACAGCCGGGTTGATGTGCATCCTGTGAATGAAGAAAGTCAACATGGTTAGATACTTAGCAGTCAATTCCCGGCCCGGTGGCGGGGACCACAGGGATGCAGGCAACCGGTTCACCCTTGGAGAATACGGGATATATATATCAGGGGGGTTCAGGTGGTGGACCAGTCTTGTTGCGGTGGGTTCTGACGTCTTGGTTCCTTGGGGCTGGTGACTGTGATATCCCAGTCCATTAGGAGTCTAACCCCGGCGTCTAGGGATGAGATCACGTAGGTGGAGTCTTCGTGGTAGACTATCAGCTTGACTGGGAATCCCCACCGGTACCGTATGTCGTGGTTTCGAAGTGCTATTGTGATGGGGGCAAGTGCTCTCCTGTTGGCTATCGTCGCGGGGGAGAGGTCCTGGAAGATCTGCAGGCCGCCCAGGTTGTCTGTATTCTTGGACTCTCTGGCTGCCCTCAGGATCTGTTCTTTTATAGGGAAGAAGTGCACTCGGAGGAGTGTGTCTCTCGGGAGATCCGAGGAGATTGTTTTGGGGCGAGGGAGGCGGTGTATGCGGTCAATCAGCAGGTCTTTAGGGTCTGCGGAGGGGAGAAGTTTGCGGAACAGGGTGGTGGCGAAGTCTTCAAGTTCTGAGTTGGCTACTGAGTCGGGGATGCCTCTAATTTTTATTTCTTCCTACGATCCCCATGGCAGCCAGTATACTGGGATGTTCCCCTTTCCCACCAATCAGACAGGTGATCTTTTGCAGGGACCGCCCACTCTGGGTAAATCAGCTCCCTTCTACCTCCCTTCAGTGTCATTTTCTCCTGTCTCCGGTATAGACAGATAGTGCAGGGTTGTTTTTTTTATTTTAGAAAGGATACCTCGCTGGATGGGGATAGGTCCCCCGGGGGGAAGAAGAATACGCTGGGAAGGACCTTATTTATAAGCCCTTTCCCCTCTGTATTGTGCCTGCCGTCCCTAGGAAACCGCAAGTACATCTATAACTGCAGAGGTGTTCCTACCTTGTCCTGCTCGCAGAGGCTACTAGCGCGTCTGGTGCCTCGCTGGTATTGCTGGAGCCCCGGTGCTTGCCTCGGCCAGAGCGCTCACTGTTACAGAGCGGGGAGAACGCGGCTAGATATCCACGCCGCCGGCAGAAGGAGCGGAAGCGCGTCAGGCGCGTACTTCCGCTCAGCGTTTTCCTATGGGTGCACAGGTAAATGGTGCCCCCCGGAAACTTGGAGCGGTAGATTGGTTCCGCTTGCCGCTTTTTTGGTGTAAAACGCTGGAACATGAGGGGTTAAGGCGCGGTATTTAAACCTAGCCTCCCCCTGCTGGAAAGTTGGCTGTTTCACGCTGTTCCAGTTATTGGTTTGTCAGCATGGATGCGCCTTCCCCCCAAAGACCTGATGGTGCCCCCAAGAGGTATGCCTGGTTTTGTGGCACTTAGAGACGTTTTTTGTGTTGTAGTTAGCATAGTTCACCGCTTATATATATATCTTTTATACAGTGTGCCTTCTTCACCTCCTAAGAAGAGGACTTCCAAGAAAAGACATGTTACCTCTCGGTGTTTGGCATGTGATAAAGAGATTTCTGCAGCAAGCAAGAAGTCAGTTTGTGAAGAATGTGATACCTCGCCTAAACAGGTTAAGGAGCCTAGCTCTCAGGATGAATTGATACGGAATTTAATGGACTGGATGAAGAAGTCATTCGTATCCAAAGAAGATCTCGCCCAGCTGCAGGTGGTCAAAAGATCAAGATCCATGGCTGGGCTGTCCTACGAGGAAGGCGAATCCTCCACGGAGGAAGAATTATATGTGGAAGAATCTGGTGCAGAGTCCGGAGAAGTCGAGGAGACCAGATCATTCGACCTCGAGATAGTTGACGCTTTATTAAAAAATATATATAAAGCTATGGACTACAAGGAAGATGGTGTGACTACGGACAAAGATCCATTGTTTGAGACACGAGGAAGGAAGGGTAGAGCCTTTCCAGTGTATAAAGTCGTACGAGATATTATATCAAAAGAACACTCGACCGTGGAGAAAAGGATGTCGGTGGGTAACAGAATCGACAAGATGTACCCATTCAGGGATGAAGAATTCCTGAGCTGGTGTCTGATTCCTAAGGTTGATGCGGCGGTAGCTGAGCTCACATCGAAGTCAACTATTCCGGTAGAAGACGCAGCGGCTTTCCGTGACTCCATGGACAAGAGAATGGAGAATGCCTTTAGGAAAATACACTCATCTTCAGCAGTATCCCTAAAAGCTGGTGTAGCCACAACCTCGGTGGCCAGAGTCCTCCGCTTATGGTTAACCAATCTTCACACGGATGTGGAAGAGAAAATCTCCAGACAGTATATTCTGAAGAACCTCAGTATCATGCAGAAGGCAGTGGAATACCTGTGCGAAGCCTCGCTAGACTCGGTTCTATACTCTGCTAGATCCATGGCAGCGGGGGTCTGCGGAAGGAGAGCGCTATGGTTGAAACCATGGAGTGCGGACGCGAGCTCTAAGAATACTCTTCCCTCTCTACCCTTTCAGGGTTCATACCTGTTTGGCCCTAAGCTAGACACTCTGATACAGAAGCTGTCGGGGGGTAAGTCTATTAGGCTGCCCCAGGATAGAAGAAACAAGTTTCAGAGTTTCTCAACCAACAAGCAAAGCTATAAAGAAGCCAGAAGCTATAGGCCGGGCAAAACATTCTATCGAAGAGGCAACCCAAATACTTCCAGATTGGGATCCCGGCAGTCCTTTCGAAGAGGAGGAAAAGCATGACTATGCGGACGTGATGGGCGTAGGCGCCAGACTCCTTCTGTTTTGGAAAAGATGGGAGGAGTCCATTACAGACAAGTGGGTACTGCAAATTATTTACAAAGGCTACAATATAGAGTTCCTAGAAGTACCCTATCAGAACAGATATATAAAATCAGCAATTCCAAGCCAAAAGATTCTCAGAGACAACCTGATGTTGAAGGTCCAGCAGCTGCAAGAAATAGGAGCAATAGAAAGAGTTCCTTTTGCTCAAAGAAGGAAAGGGTTCTATTCAAGACTATTTCTAGTAGAGAAGAGCTCAGGAGGATACAGAATGATATTGGATCTGAGACAACTGAACGAATACATAAAAGTAGTGAAGTTTCGTATGGAAACTATGACTTCAATCCTTGCCGGTCTAGCAAAGAACGAATTTCTAGCATCGGTGGATCTCAAAGACGCATATTACCACATCGCGATAGAACATCGAGACAGAAAGTTCCTAAGATTTGCGCTGGGACGCAGTCACTTCCAATTTACTTGTCTACCTTTCGGGCTGAAAACCTCGCCGAGGGTGTTTACAAAAGTCCTGGCCCCTTTACTAGCAGAATTGAGGAAGGAAGGTGTACAAATCTGGGCTTACCTGGACGACCTGCTCATAGCTGGGAGATCGGGTCAAGAGGTTCAGGAAAAGATTGCCCGAACGACCGAGTTTTTGAGTTTCCACGGGTGGATCCTGACTATAGAGAAGAGTTGTCTCCAGCCAGTTCAACAAATTCAATTTCTGGGGGTCAGGATAGATACAAGAGTTTCATGTAGCATTGTCTCTGGAAAAGAGCGGCAAAGATCCAGGCCCTAGCAAGAGAGATGTTATCTACGAACAAGTTCGGCCTCAAAGTGGCGCTGAAGCTATTAGGAATGATGGCGTCTTGTATCCACATAGTGCCCTGGGCGCAGTGGCGAATGAGAGGGTTTCAGTGGCTACTACTCCCCCTCCTAAGGAAAAGATGCGACGACAGAAAGATGTTGAGCTGGTCTTCAACCGGAAGAGACTCGGTTCGCTGGTGGACAGAAGACCTGCATCTGAGGGTATCAAGTCTGGAAAGCCCTCAGTTTCAGGTTCTAACCACAGACGCAAGCAGCAGTGGTTGGGGAGCTCATATAGAAGACATATCGGTCCAAGGACGGTGGTCAGAGGTAGAAAGAACGATGTCCTCCAATGCAAGAGAGCTGCTAGCGGTCTGGGAGGCGATCAAGCAGGTACACTGGAAGATCAGGAAATCTCATTTAAGGGTGTTGACAGACAATGTGACAGTGGTACAGTATATCAACCACCAAGGGGGTACAAGGAACAAGAGACTCATGCTTATAGCAGGTCAAATTATGACATGGGCAGAAGAGAATCTGCTGTCGATCTCAGCTGTTCATATCCCTGGGATAGAGAATGTAGAAGCAGATTTCCTAAGCCGAAAGACGATGGACCCGGGCGAATGGGAATTGAATACGGAGGTCTTCCTCGAGGTGGTCAGAATCTTTGGCCAACCGGAGGTAGATGTAATGGCTTCTTTCAGCAACAAGAAGGTGAATACATTCTTTTCAAAATATCACCCACAAGCCTCAGTCCTAGATGCCTTTTTGGTGAAATGGGAATTCAGGCTGGGATACGCGTTTCCACCATTTCCCCTGATAGCCAGGACTCTGAAGAAAATCAGAGAAGACCAAGTAGAAATGGTGATAATTCTTCCCTATTGGCCAAGGAGACCTTGGTTCACGAATGTACTGAGGATGTCGAAGGTCTCCCCTTGGTGCCTCCCGGCCAGAAAGGACTTGTTAAAGCAAGGCCCTTTGACCCATCCAAACCCCACAATGTTATGCTTGAGGGCATGGAAATTGAGCGGCAGATCTTAAGGAAAGCTCATGTTACTAACTCAGTTTCAGATATGTTGCTGAAAGCAAGAAAGACAGTGTCCTCTCTGCTATACTATAAAGTTTGGAAGAAATTCATCTCATGGGGTGGATATGAAGGTAACTTCTCAGAGATACCCTTGGCGGAGGTGTTACAATTCCTCTATGAAGGTTTTGAGCTGGGGCTCGCACCGGCAACCCTAAAGACTCAGATCTCAGCCTTGAGTATTCTCCTGGAGCGTAGACTCTCAGAGAATAATCTCATCATTAGGTTCTGTAACGCTATGAAAAGAATTCGTCCTACAAGGAAACCTCTAGTGACACCTTGGGACTTGAATTTAGTTCTTAAAAGCTTAGCTAATGAGCCATTTGAACCTCTGGAGGAAGTATCTGGTAAATATATGACCTGGAAGGTCATTTTTCTAGTGGCCATTGCATCAGCCAAACGGGTCAGTGAACTGCAGGCCTTATGGATGGAGGAACCTTACTTGAAGTTTCTACCTAACAAAGTTATACTGAAGACTAATCCAGAATTCTTGCCTAAAGTAGTCTCTGAGGCTAATATCAATCAAGAGATTGTTCTACCGGCCCTTTGTCCAGATCCCAAGGATGACCAGGAAAAGGCCTTGCACTCGTTGGATCTAGTGAGAGCGATTGCCATCTACCTTAAACGAACTGAATCCTTTAGGAGATCCAAGAGTCTGTTTGTAATACCTGAGGGAGTCAGAAGAGGTCTTACACCTTCTAAACAGACCATAGCCAGGTGGATTAAAGAAGTCATTCAATTTGCCTACAATAATGAAGGAAAGACGGTTCCACTGGTGATTAAGGCACATTCTACGAGGGCAGTGGCAGCTTCGTGGGCTAAGAAGGCTAACGTGTCAGCGGCAGAGCTGTGTCGAGCAGCTACGTGGTCTTCACTCCATACGTTCTCGAAGCATTATGCTCTCAATGTGTCCTCTGCCCACTTTGGGAATTATGTGCTTGAAGAAGCCCTCTTGGGTAACTCTGTACAATAAATTGTTTAAGCAGCACTTGGTTCCCGCCCTATTTTTTCTTGGTTTGCTTGGGTAAGTCCCAGTATACTGGCTGCCATGGGGATCGTAGGAAGAAAAATGCGAATTATACTCACCGATAATTCCTTTTCTTCTGAGATATCCCATGGCAGCCATGGTTCCCTCCCTATGTATGTGTTCTTCTGCAGGGACTTTATTGGTCCGGAGACACTCGAATGACACTGAAGGGAGGTAGAAGGGAGCTGATGTACCCAGAGTGGGCGGTCCCTGCAAAAGATCACCTGTCTGATTGGTGGGAAAGGGGAATATCCCAGTATACTGGCTGCCATGGGATATCTCAGAAGAAAAGGAATTATCGGTGAGTATAATTCGCATTTATTATTGCGACGGGACCTGTCCTCCAGGTCCGCCATCTTGTTCTTGAACTGTTCGAGGTCTTTCTGTTGGCTGTCATAGGAGGCAGTCAGGTCGTTGTGTGACTCTACTAGCTCATCCAGTCTGCGTTCAAGTTGGTCCGTCCTATCTCCTATAGCTACAAGCTCCGTCTTCACTTCTCGGATTGCGGACTTCAGATCTTTGGTCAGCTCTGCTTGAAATGCCGAGAAGACTTGACAGAGGGATCTCATTGTCACAGGAGCGTCTGAGTCAAAGTCTACTCCACCCATCCCAGGAGTTGCGGTTGGGTCTTTCGGTACTTCCCTGGCGTGGGGGGACAGAGTGGGAGGGTTCCCCTGGGCTGGGGGGGATGGGGAGATTTTCTTGGGGGGTAGTGGGATTTTGGAGGGGACGATTTGTTTGCCCCTTTTGGAGGGCATGGTGATGCCTGAGAGCACTTGCGAAGATAATAGGCTGCTATGGATAGATGGTGTTGGTACCGGGGGGGGGGGGGGAGATTATAACTGGTTACTGAGTCATGGTATCCTCAGGACCATTCTGTTGATGAGTGGCAGCCAATGTATTGTAGGTTCACATCTGGGCCTGTGGCTGGGATGTAAGAATAGAATCAGGAGGCTCTTCCTGGAGACAGGAGTGCTGGGTGGCGTGGGCTGTAGGTGGAGAGGGGGGAGGGGGAGTCCCCCAGTTAGGAGGCTGTAAGCTTGTGCAGCAGGGAGGGGGTTCTGGGGAATGCAGAAACGGTTGGTGCTGATGAGGAGACACAGCTGGGAGGCAAGGAGCTGGGGGGGGGTTTGTCCCGGTCTGAAGTGTACAGGTTCCCCTCGGGGGGGATGGGGGTTCCCTGGAGGGGGTCCCCTCTATGATAGATGGCTGTACTTTGGGGCTGCCCCTGATTGTCTGGGAGGTCCAGGCTGCTGGGGTAAGCCCAGCTGGTACTTACTGTTGTGGCGGAGGATGCTGCTGGGACTAGTGCAGAGATTCTCCCCTGTGCTGCGCCGGGCAAGATGGCGGCGCCTCCGGCCTCGAGCTGGCTGCCGCCGTCTGTAGGCTGAGGGAGGGTCTGGTCGGGGGCCCAGGGTCTCCCCGGGCTGTCCGTGGGTCCGGGTGGGCTGTCACCCATGGGTGTGTGTTGTTCCTCGGCCGTCGCGGACGCTCCAGAGGTCCGCGTTCGCGTCTGGGCCGAAATCGAGGTCCCGGCTCCGGCCTCGCGCCTAGGCCGCAACCTGCAGAAGCGCTCAAAAGCACTTCCCGGCTCCGCGGACGGGGCAGTGGGTGACCGGAGCACTGGGGGGGATCAGATGTGAGCCTGGGTTCGGTCGTAGGGTGCGGTGACCGGCGTAGGAGACCTCCAGGCCGGTAAGGGAGCAGGAGCTCAGCGTTGGTGCGGCTGTTCTCAATGGCTGCCAAGCCACGCCCCCAGAATATATTATTCTTTAAAAAATATATATATATATGAGGGATATTAACCTACCAAAAATTATTTATTCCTTGGTAGGAGACCCTTGAATGGTGTTAGATAATTGTTAAAAAAGAAGAATCTATAAGAAGGGGATAATTTAAAATTGGTGAGAATTTATTTTATTAATTGCCCCCCAATATTTATTCTATAATTCATTTTGTACCGTAAAATAACGTTCTGAATGGCTTATCTGGCTAGTTCCTTAGGGAATCTATCCCTGCAATCAGTGTATCTGTTGTAGACATTTAGACAGAAAACTTTATGCCTGGCTACAATCAAAATTTGGAAAATTGTCTGTGTCGTGACATATTAACATGTGATTCTACATATATCATCTATATGTTAAGATCTACTTGTAATTTATTTATTTATTTATTTATTAACAGTTTCTTATATAGCGCATACATATTCCGCAGCGCTTTACAGAGCATAGTTATTAGCAAAAACCCATAACAAATTACAGTACAAGACAGTTTAGGACAAGTACATGGTTAATATGGATAGTTGCATCAGGGGACAGGACACTGAAGCAATCATCAGGGTGGCAGAGGTTTATATATTCTAAGAAAGGCACATGAGGAGAGAGGGCCCTGCTCGTGAGAGCTTACATTCTAAAAAGGGAGGGTTAGACAGACAGGGGTGACACAGAAGGGAAAGAAGTGAGCATAAACAGTAGGTTAGGATGAGAGATGGTCGGGTTTTATGCAGGAGGGTGGGAAGAGGTCA